>NW_027192563.1:504438-544411 GCF_042370625.1 Thermothelomyces heterothallicus | reverse complement strand
GGGGGGGGGGTCTAGTCCAAATTCTGAGCCGCGCCTATACTCACGCAAGAGACGACGGCGCCCATGTTGGATGATTGTTTTTGTTATCGAGTCTAAGGTCGAGTAAAGTATGCAGTGGTGGTTGTGGATGGTTTGAGAAGCATAATGTGCGTGAGTGATGGATGAGTTGGTGGTTTTCTGCTTTTGTTTGATGGGTGATGGATGGTTTGATGATCAACAAAACTAGAAGCCCGCGAGAATCTGGTGGTGATATATACACGTTTGCTGGCCATGGCCGTTGGACATCATATATCATCACAACTATCCCGACGAGGGGAGAGCGCCGTGTAAGTGACCTGTGACGTCAACAAAGTTGTTTGGAGGGTCGGCTTCCATCCTGTCTGCTACACTTCGCCTTATGTATGTACTGTACATATATTACTTGCCTGCCCTGGCAAGACTCGATACGTGGCTGAGACTTGCAGGGTATCCGCGGCCACTGACCCCTTGGTCGCCCTCCTCTTGGATCCGTTTTACCGCTGCGGTGCTGTGGGCCACCCGAATGCTTGGCTGGAACATCAACACCACCCACTTGCGGGTCCACCCAAGCAACGGTCGCTTCAGCGTACGTTACGGATGTAATCCGTATGCGCAGTGCTGTCTGAATCCGTACACTATTTGATGCCCGTGAGAAGCCAAAACGTTGAATGTCTTGGTTCGAGAAGCTAAGCGGGATGGCACCGGGTTCAGGGGTGCTTCGACGCCGTAGGGTTAATGAATGATATTAATGATACGGTCACACAGTACTTCCGCTCTGGGTAGACAACATCGTATAACCGCCACCTTTTTTGCATTGAAAAAAAGCTAAGGTACCTTGGGTATCATCATCATCCATTCCAACCGGGATCATGGGGAAAATAAAAAGTTTATCGAACCGTCATGTTGCCCTTCCCCCTTTTCCCAACACAGACGTTCTCAATCTCTCCTACCGAGCCGTCAACCTCCGCTGGATCTTGACAAAGTTGGCAAAGTTCATCTTCTCCGTGCCCTGCCTGTCGACATGCTCGCCGCTGACGATGGTGTGCACCCGCATGCGCTCGTCGTACCGCAGGCCCGGCAGCAGCTTGGGCGTGATGAGGAAGTACTGGCTCGTGTGCTCGCGGCAGGCGACCTCGACCATGCGCTCGTGCACCATGCGCTCGTTGCGCGGGTCCATGCCCTGGTTGATCTCGTCGACGACCCGGAACGGCGCCTGCGCCATCGACTGCAGCGCCATCAGGTAGAAGATGGTCGACACGGCCCGCTCGCCGCCCGACTGCCGGTGCTGGTCGAGCCGCTGGAGCGTTTCGTTTTGGCTAAAAACAAAGAAAAAAAATAACCCGAATCAGCCTTTCACAGTCCTCTCTCGAGTCTCAACACCTGATGGGCGGGAATTGAAAATCGCATACCGGAACTTGACCTTGATCTCTATGGCCCACTTGTCAAAGTCTTCGTCCTTGTGCACGCCGACCTCGCCGGCGCAGCTGATCTGCTCAAAGTTGTAGCTGAAGGCGTCGTTGATCTGGCGCACCAGCTCGTCCAGCCTGGGCTCCCATTGACTCTTGATGTGGTTGATTCGGTCGATCAGCTCCGCCATCCTGGCCTCTTGGGTCGCCTGGTTGGCCCGTTCCCGTTCGATCCGGGCCGCATACCGTTCGTACTCTTCCAGCGCGGTCGGGTTGCTAGCTTGGATGACCTCGAGCTTGGCCTTCTCCACCTGGATGGCTTGGTCAATGTCCTCAACCGTCTTGCCCATGGCTTGATCGCGCAGCCGCTCGGTATTTTCCTCGGTCAGAATAGCGAGCGCTTCCGTCCTGGCCTCGGAAGCAATGTTGCGTTGCTCCTCTAGCTCCTCTTGGATCTGCTTGAGCGTCTGTTTCCCTTCCTCTAGCTGCTGCGTGATCTCGGAATTCTTCGCCTTGAGAACGATCACCTCCGACTCCGCCTCCATGAGGACCATCTGAGCTTCCAGTAGAGCCTGGCGCGCTTCCCGGATGCCGCCGATCCGCTGGTGGTGCTGGAGAATTGCCCTGGCCTTGTCCAAGATCGCCTGGTCCATGGACTTCTCAATCTCGAGTATTCGGCCCTTGCATTCCATAAGCTCGCCTTCGGCGCGCGAAAGCGCCGTTTTCTCAGACTCTACATAGGCACATGTCAGCCAAGGGGATACATGACGCTCGAGGTCTTGCGGTGCATGCGTCCATACCTATCTTGTCCGGCAACGCCTGCCACCGCGTGTACTCGCGTTGGAGTTCGTTTTTGGACGTGCGCAGCTCCTCCTATTCTGAGGTCAGCGGAGTCGAAGAAGGCCGGAGCAAAAACCGGCTGGTGAGCATACAATCTTGTCCAGGATCTGCTGCTTCTCTTCATCCAGCACCTTGCACCTTGCGTCCAAGGCCTCATACTGCTCCTTCATGGCGGCGCGCTGTGCCTGGAGTTCCTGCATTTTCTGCAGGAGCTCGGCTTTCTCGGCCGCATCCACCGGTTGATCGGCCCAGAAACGGCCCTTTGCGAACTGGGTGACTCGTGTGGAAACGGCCCCCGGACCGTACTCCTTCCTCCGCGTGATGCGGTACAGTTGCCTCCCCGCGGCAAATTGCGTGAGCCTCTCGAATCGTTGGATCTGTTCGAATTGATCATCCGATATGTCCTGAAGCGAGACCGCCGACGCGTGCATCCTTCTCTCTGCGCAGAGCATAGCAAGCACCGGTTCCGGCCCATCGAGGAAGTCACTCACGTAGCCGTCAAATCCGAGTCTGGACAGCTCTTCCCTTGGTAGAGGGGGTTTGAATGCGCTGTACGGTGTAAAACAGGATCGGATCGTGACAGAGAGCCCCATCGTGCGATAGAACTGGTCGCTGAGCTTCTTGTGATCCTCCCTAGTCTGCGCCGTAAAACAGAGGAAATCGTCGGTTTGCAATATCGACTGGACAAGGTCGGTGTAGCGTTTGTCCTTGACGGAGCATGTCAACATGGGAGGACCAAAGACCTCCTTCACGAACCCGTCCTGGTTATCCTTCAACCACTCCCAGCCTTTAGCGACATCACTATTGATCCTCCTTAGCTGAGTGAGTAGTTGACCTTGCTGTGACTCCAGCTCGCTCAGGCTATTTTGGAGCCTCATCAACTGGTCGCGGTTGTCGTGCCCTTTCATCCGTATCTGCTTGAGTTCCTCTCTTGCCGCCCCGACTTCTGCCTCCTTCTCGCGCTGCAGGTGCTGTTGTTCTCGCTATACTCGGGCAGTTAGCATCGAAATCATCCAGCGGGAACAAGTCGTTCGGGCACGGTAGGGCCGAGTTGTTTACATACAATTCTTCGGTTCCAATCGGCGGCATCAAATTCCTTGGGCGTTTGGCGGTACCTGGCCTCTAGCTCTGTGATCCTTTTGCGCAGACGACCGAGCTCCTGCTTTTTTGCCGAATAGTTCGTCCGCTCTGCCTCTTTCCTGCCTGTAAGTTCCTGGCATCTCGCCTGGGCAGCATCGACCTGGGCAACCGCAGCGTCGGCGGCAGCACCAGCGGCCTGTAGACGGCGCTGCCTGTCGGCCACGACAAGCTTGATCTTGGACTGATATTCCTGCTTCTTGTTGACGGCCTCGAGCGCCGGGGCGACGCTATTCTGGAGCCGTTTGAGCGAACGCTCGGCCTCGACCTTGCGCGCCTTTGCTTCTTTGAACCTCCTTCGGGCGTCATAATACTTGACGACGACCCGCATGTTGTTGAGGTTCTCGATTTCCTCCTGTATCGCCCTCCTCTCCCGCAGTTTCTCGACATCAGCCTGAAGAACCTGTTGGCGGGCCTCCATCTTGCGGAGTTCCTCGCGGATTTTTTCCCCGTTGAGTTCTGTCTCCTTTTGCAGCTTATAATAATCCCTCAGTTGGGTCCTCCAGTCGATCATCTCTTCTGGCGCAGCCGCATGCAGAGTCTTCTCGAGCAGTTCGACCGGCGTGAGAGCGGCGAATTCGGCGACCTTGTCTTGGGGCAGGAACTGGCACAGGTTGTCGATCTGGATCCGAAGCGACCGCATGAGCTTTTGGACATCCTTGTGTGATACCCTCTGCCCATTGATGGTGAACTTCCTGCTGTTGTCCTCTCGCCGGATGGTGAGCCCGACGACGTAGTTCTCGGAGTGCTCGGGCAACCTCTGCAACTCCACCTCGATATCGGCCTCGTCCTTCCCATGCTTGACGAATTCCCCAAAAGCGCTCGCCCGACCCAAGACGCTCGAGGGGTAGCCTAGACCTAGGCAGATGGCGCAGACAAGCGAGCTCTTACCCGTCCCGTTGGGCCCAATAACCATGTTGAGATGGGGACCTAGGAAGAACTCGGCCTCCTCGTATGTCACGAAATTTTGGACCTTGACCCGCACGATAGCGCCAGGCTGAAAGTCGGAGCTTGCCGGACCACCCCGAGGGCGCGACACAGCTGCTCGCCGTCGAGAAGTCGGTGCTTCATCCTCGGTCATTGACACGTCATCATCGTCTTGTTCGAATCCATGCGAGCTGTCTCCGCCCCTCAAACGAAGGGAGCTGAAAGGGTCGCCAGCGAAGGGCTCGCCCCCGAGCGATCCATCGTCAGGGCTATAACCGGGCATCTCGCTCGTCGCGGATCATAAACCTCAACTCCGGGCTTAGGTTTCGAGTCTCAGCGTTGTCATCTGGAATCTTCGTGGTGGCAATCGGTCGCGAGCTGGCTGGTCTCAGGCAGAGAGGGTTGATGTTGAGAAACGCGACGCGTCTTAGCACTGGCTTCTTGGCGCGGGCGTGCCTAATGTGGGGTCCGACCTGAAGAAGTGCCCTGGGAAACTGTGCCGGATTCGGCAATGGTAAAGTAAGAATGACAAGTACGGATTACATACCACAGTACGGATCCGTACATACCCCGTATCTTCCACCCGTCACGCAAACTAAAAAAAGAAATGTATGGCTGCTTTGCTTCCTTACGGTACTGGATCATTATGGTAACATTCTCCCACCCCAGAACTGTATCCTGTAACAATCAGTTTCAAGGTAAATCCAGACACGGAGCCCATGACAATGAAGTTCAGTACCTTGAGACTACCCCTGTCCGGTACGTACCGTCATGAAGGTCCCTTCAGAGAGACCTGCATTTATAACTATTGCCCCACAACTGAACGTCCAGTCCCTCCCATCCCAACACCACAGCGCCCTTCAACACCCGAGTAGAGAGTTGTCCCTACGTCAGCCTCTTGCTACAGAATCTACCTAGATTCAGTCGCGGCTCTCTTGTCACAGGGGCGCTGAAGCCATCTGCGAGCTGAGCATCCTGAAGTAGTATTTTCTGACTAGACCATCTCCCCCAATCTTTGGTGCTTCATTCTGGCAGGCGCGGTGGTATGTAATTCGATGCCAGTGGCGCGCACTTCTACGTTATTGTAAGATTACACTACTCATTCCGAATCATTTGTTGGACATGAACGCGCTCTAAGAGGTCCGGGCTTGTGTTGGGCCGGCTGATTCTCTCCTACATAAACAGCACCTTCGCGACATTGCTCAAGAAATCTCGTGCATCCCGCTACTCTCCAGGCATTTTCAACAAGTCTCGCAATTTCAGACCTCAGTTGGGGCGTGATGGAAGATTTTCCGCAGCACTTGACCTAGCCCGGGGCATATGGATCTAGATGACCAGACGGAAGATGTAGCTAGGTTTTAGTGTTAAGGCACGTTGCATCTGTAGTTTGGGTGCGATCAAGCGCGAGGAATGAGAAATTGGTGGGCTGGAGACTCTCTCTCTTGGTGCTCCAAGTTCCTGCCGTGCTCGCAAATCGACCGAGATAGCGCATTTCGGTGCCTAGGTAGGTCGGCCAACGCTGTTGACCATTCCTTCCTCTTATCTCCCCCAAATATCGCTTGCCCTCTTGAACCAAAAGCACCCAGCTGCTGGCACTCAAATCAATTAGAATATCTCTGCATCCTCCGTTCATGGTCTGTTTCTTGCTCCGGCATCTAGGTTATTTTTTTTTTTTCCCCGGTACTGCGCACTCCAACCTGTCGTGTGGTTGGTTGGTCGCGTGCTTAAGTTCTCCCCTCGAAATACTTTCACTCCCTTCCTCTCAATCATTTGCTTCTCAACCTGACTGCACACCCGGGACTTCTCAGCCCGTTCGTGGGGCGCCGCTCTATTTATTCTATTGCAGAGCTCAACTACACTCCGCGCATTTCGACCCGGAATATTCTAACCTGGTCAGCACGGTTTCTCTCCCACCACAACTCAAGTGCTTCTCTTAAACATTTCTGCCGTCAGTCAATAATGAATTGAGCCGTCGTCTGCTGGCTTGGCTGTAATGGATCACCAGAGCACTTCTCGTCGCTCGGCTCCTCGCCAGCCATTGGGTGACGCCACGCAGCGCCTCAACCATGCCACCGTAGCCCACCTCAACCGCCGGTACGATGTTGGCGACATCGAGAACCACATAGCAACAAAGTCCATGAACGCCACTCGCGGTCGCTCAAACCCCGTTCTTACTATTAAGGACTCTTCAGCTGAGCAGCGCACCCACTACCCGCCGGCCCCGGCCGCCCTGGCCGACCTTGGCTCAGCCAAATCGCGCCCTGCTGTTCTCAATCCGACCTCTCAGGACGCCTCCGATGCTCGGCGTGTTTCCCAGTTCTCCAATGTCTCCTCAAACGCGTCCAGCACGCGCCAGCTCAAAACCCACATTGGTCCTTGGCAGCTAGGGAAGACTCTGGGGAAGGGCTCCTCCGCACGGGTGCGATTAGCCCGCCATCGGGTTTCTCACCAGCTCGTGGCAATCAAGATAGTGGCCAAGAGCACCGCCCACATGACACAAGCAGGTAGCCTGGCGAACTTGGACTCCGTCGATTACAGGAAGCCAACAACCAGTACGGATGGTGGTCTACGCCGGATGCCACTGGCCATTGAGCGAGAGGTCGCTATTCTCAAACTCATCCGTCACCCTAATATCATCGAGCTCCTTGACATTTGGGAAAACCGGTCGGAGATGTGAGTCCCTTGCATGCAGTGCCTCTCCCTCTCGTGTGTCTTGCTAACAACCCCCCCTCCCCCTAGCTACCTGGTCACCGAGTACGTTGAAAAAGGGGATCTGTTCGAGTTCATCAACTGGAACGGCCCCCTTCAGGAAGAAGAGGCCATCTTTTACTTCCGCCAAATCATGACTGCTCTTGACTATTGCCACTCATTCAACATATGCCACCGCGATCTCAAGCCTGAAAACATCCTGTTGAAGGCGAATGGGCAAATCAAGATTGCGGACTTTGGCATGGCTGCCCTGCAACAGGACCCCAACCATCAACTTCGAACGGCCTGCGGAAGCCCTCACTATGCGGCCCCTGAACTGCTCCGCCACCAGTTTTACAAGGGCTCGGCTGTGGATATCTGGAGCATGGGCGTGATTCTGTATGCCATGTTGGCGGGGCGCCTCCCATTTGACGACGACGACATGGAGGTCATGATGATGAAGGCGAAGCGCGCGGAGTACAGAATGCCACCGCATTTGACGAGGGAAGCAAAGGATCTCATCCGGAGAATTCTGGTGGATCAGCCCGCTCACCGCATCACGATGAAGCAGATGTGGCGGCACGCTCTCATCAAGACGTACGATTATCTTGACGCATACCAGAACTGGGATGGCCAGTCACAAATTGCACTGCCGAACTTGGGCAACCTACCCGTCCCGGAAGAAATCGATGTACAGATCTTGCGTCAGCTGAAAGCCCTATGGCACACCTACTCGGAATCCGCTCTGTCGGAGCGACTTAGAGAGAAAAAGTAAGCAGCGGACTCGCATGATGTGCTTCGATATGATCCAACGCTGACCACAGAGTTAGACCAAACGATCAAAAGCTGTTCTACTGGCTCCTCTACAATCACCGCGAGGCTCAGCTGGAGAATTACAACAACAACGTTCCAATCTCCAAGAGCGATTTTCATCACCTCAAGCCGCCAAACTGGGGCAAGCGCATCTCGACTTGTGAATTCACCAAGTCGGGCCGCAAAGGCCAGACCAGGGCTGTGTCCCGATTTACCGTAATTTCTAATATTCCAGACATTGATGATGCCGGCACCATCCGGAGCTACGATCCCTACAACGCGTCCCGCATTCTCAAGCCGTGCGATTCTCAAGTAAGCCACGCCAAAATCGTCATCCATCGCAACAACCCCGAGCCAGGTGTTTCCCCATCTCCGACGACTGTCTCTCACTCGTACCGCTCATATCGATCCGCGAATGGTTCCTCTCGCCAGCGGTCGGGAACGAAACCCCGACGTACGAATACGGCATGCCAGCTCAGGTCCGCCCAGACCTCAATGGGCTCCATCCGCAGTCACCAGAGCAACCCTCGTGTTCGGGCAAACAACCGGTCCAAGCGCACTGTCGACTTTTCGAGCATTCGGAATAGGAGTCAGCATCACCGTCGGAACCGCCGTACTACATTGGCCGCTCCGGCCAGCAGCGGGGGGGCTAATACCACTTACGACCGTGAACCTCTGTCGCCCTCTGGCCATACCAAAAAACCAAGCGCCCATCAAGTTTCGGTTACCCAGTCAATGGTAGATGTTGGCCACACAGCCGAAGACTCGTTCATTTGGAGCAAGGAGCTCGAGCAGCTCGGGCACAGGATTGCTCGTGATTGTGATGAGGCCTTCCGGAGCTCCCTTCTCTTATCAGAACCCAGAAAAGTTGAGGCAGGTTCTCTCGAGGCCAGCCCATTCATGCTGCCTCTGCGTAGCTCGCCCGTTGTGCAGGATCGCTCAGTTTCCTCACCTGCGCCGTATCCCTGGGACAACCGACCACTTCCTCCCCTTCCGTCCAAAGATACCATCACGCCTCTGTCAATTCGGAAGGACAATGTCTCAGCTTCTTTGGCAGCGAAGACGTCGAAACCGCAGCCCAACTTAGACGTGTTAATCCCTGACCGTCGCGTTGTTTCGGAGCCAGCCTATGATCGACCGAGCAAAGATGCGGGGCCATTGCCTTCCATTCGCGAAAACACGTCTGACAACTGGATGAGGCAAAACGGTGGTAGACACAACTTTGCTCTGACCCCTCTGGAAACACCTATCTATGCTAAGAACAAGGGATTGGACTTCCTAGCGAGGCCCGAGAATACAATCCGGGTCGTCAACTCGCCGTCAGCAAATGGCGCCGAATACCTCGTAGATATCCCTGAACCTCTCAATGTTCGCAAAATATCGCAAAAGAACAACAATGCCAGGCCGACAGAGACGTCTTCGCTTCATGATCGCCAGAGTCCGTCGTTTTGTGGGTCGGAACAGAAAGGCCAGTCAACGGAAGGTAACAGGAACAATAGCACCGCATCCAAAAAGAGGGTTTCCTCCTGGTTCAGACGCGCCCCCAGGGAGGCTACCAGCGGCAGAACAATTGAAACCACGTCTGACAGCTCCGTTCGGTCCAAGGAGACCCTCGTGGCTTCGGAGCCCAGCAATCTCAGTCGCCCCATGTCGCAGTACACTGACGGTCCTTCTCTCCGGCGCCCGAATAAGAAAAAGTCGTTCGGTCTTGCTTTCTGGAAGGGAGCCAAGGAAGAGATGAAGATGTCGATTGCAGGTATGGAGTTAGTCTTACAAGATCAGGAGCATCTATTCACTGACTGATGATAGACTCCGATCCCGAGGAAGTCCAACTCCACAACGAAAAGAAAAAGAGAAAGAGATGTTCCAGCAAGGAGCCCAGGGTACTGAGTGGCACAGCGTACAGCTTCTGGTCTGGAAGCGATAGCGGCATCCGCAAGATTGAAGTGCAGCAGAACTGGCTGGCACGTCTCTTCCGCGTTAAGCCTGCTATGCGCTACCTCTGTTTCAACATCCTCAAGAGGCGCGCCCGTCAGGAGGTGGCCATTTTACTCCGCGAGTGGCGCAAGTACGGCATCCGGGATGTTGAAGTGGACAAGCAGCGCAACATCATCTTTGCCAGGGTCGGCCCTAAGAACTGTAAGCCTGCCCCCGTGCGTCTCTGTCAGCAACCCCACTAATCAGATTCCCCGTGTTTAAGACCTCAACCTGAAAGAGGTGTCCTTTGCCGTCGAGCTCATGACAGTCATTGAGCATGGAAAGCGCAACCAGCTCAGCATCGCCCGCTTCACCCAGGAGAAGGGGGCAGCGAGCAGCTTTCACCGGGTTGTGGACGCCATCAATGCTGCGTTTGGCACCCGCGCGTTGCTAGTCACCGATAAGCGGAAGGTGAGCATGATGATCAAGACGCTCAATTCTTGAGTACGGCAGCATACTGCCCTTATACGGGATGTTTTGGTCTTGTATTGTGACGAATCCATTGAAAGTTGGCTGGGTAGCAAGAACCACTGCGGCCTATGGCAGTGCAGGATACGACAGGCTCCCGTTCTATCTCCTTTCCATTCGACCCTGGGCGAGTTGGAGGATGCCGTGATTTTCCTGGTCGAGATCTACCTTGTTACCGGCGCCTTAGGTACCGACTCCAACCCGCCGCTTGTCCTGGAACAGACGGCACATTTTGGTCGGTTGGACTGACGGGCTGAATTACCTATGAAAAGAGCTCGATGTGATATAAACCTGTTGATGCGCGAACATGGTTATAGTGTTGGGCTACGGAGGGTATCTTTGTATGGGAGACGAGGATGCGGGAGCATCCGGGGGCTGTGTGCTTCGGGGGATGTCGCTTGTTATTTATAACCAAGGCGATTATTGTCCCCCCCCCGGATGTCCGCATTCGGCAACAAGTCCCGTCTGTATGTACTTCATCACTACCAAACATAAGGGTTGGTAACAGACCGGAACTGCGTGGCATGTTCAGTACATTCGCGCGATAAAGGGTTTTCGATGTGAATTTTTGAATCGTTACGGGTGGTGATTTGTTTACGTCCCCCCCAAATTCAGGGGCTGGTTGCTACGGGAGACCGAGTCTGGCAAATGGCATGGGGGTGAATTCTTCCATATTCCGTTCCGTGCCGCCGATTCGTGACCGGGATCTTCCGGACCGGGCCACCGGATGGGGCCAAGTTGTTGGGGAGACCGGGGTCCGGACCCCGAGAATTATTTTGGTCGCCGTTTGAGGGAAAAAAAAAGGGCATTATTTCCAGCTCTTGTCAAATCACTGCCTCTCAGGGCTACTTGGTGCCATATCCTGCATTTGCGCGCATCACGGTCACATCGCTGCGATTTTTAGAATCTAATCACCTTCCACACTCGGCTGCGGAGTCCAGACCAACGGTTTAGGTCAGGCGACTTCCACCATGTATCGATCGGTTCGTGCGGCCGGGCCCGCAGTTTGGTGCGGGAGCCTTAGTGTGCCGAGGGCTGCCATCAGACCCCTCAGCACATGCCTGAAAGCGTCGTCACCGAGGTCATCAGTTTCGTCATCCATTGCAGCACGCCCCGCAAACGCCGTGAACCAGCACCCGAGACACTTTCACGGCAGCGCGATAAGGATGGCAGCAAACACGAGAATCGAGAGCGATGCGTTCGGCGAGATCGAGGTGCCGGCCGACAAA
The DNA here is from genome assembly GCF_042370625.1 of Thermothelomyces heterothallicus. Taxonomy (NCBI): domain Eukaryota; kingdom Fungi; phylum Ascomycota; class Sordariomycetes; order Sordariales; family Chaetomiaceae; genus Thermothelomyces; species Thermothelomyces heterothallicus. The sequence continues at coordinate 532,908 of NW_027192563.1, read as the reverse complement.
TACTGGGGAGCGCAGACGCAGCGCTCCCTCTCCAACTTCCGCATCAACCAGCCCCAGGACCGGATGCCGGCGCCCATCATCAAGGCGTTCGGCATCCTGAAGGGCGCTGCGGCGACGGTCAACATGCGCTATGGCCTTGGTATGCGCACACCCTCACCCCTCCCGGCGAGTCGCCGGTCCATGATGGCAATTGCGCGGGGAGGCTAACCCGCGGAATCTCTCTCTGCTTCTTAGACCCGACGATTGGCAAGGCCATTCAGCAGGCCGCCAAGGAGGTTGCGGACCTGAAGCTGATCGACCACTTCCCCCTCGTCGTCTGGCAGACCGGCTCGGGCACGCAGTCCAACATGAACGCCAACGAGGTCATCAGCAACCGCGCGATCGAGATCCTCGGCGGGACCATGGGTACCAAGAAGCCGGTGCACCCCAACGACCACGTCAACCGCTCGGCCTCGTCCAACGATACCTTCCCGACCGTCATGCACATCGCCGCGGTGCTCGAGATCGAGGGCGAGCTGCTCCCGGCGCTGCGCAGCCTGCGGGCGGCGCTCCAGGCCAAGGTGGAAGAGTTTGAGGCCAAGAAGATCATCAAGATCGGCCGCACCCACCTCCAGGACGCCACCCCTCTGACCCTGGCCCAGGAGTTCAGCGGCTACGTCGCGCAGCTCGACTTCGGCATCAAGCGGGTCGAGAGCTCCCTCCCGGACCTGCGGCTCCTGGCGCAGGGCGGCACGGCCGTGGGTACGGGCATCAACACGTTTGAGGGCTTCGCCGAGGCCATCGCGGAGGAGGTCAGCAAGATGACGGGCACCGAGTTCAAGACGGCGCCCAACAAGTTCGAGGCCCTGGCCGCCCACGACGCCATCGTGCAGGCGCACGGCGCCCTCAACACCCTCGCCGGCTCGCTCACCAAGATCGCGCAGGACATCCGCTACCTGGGCAGCGGTCCCCGCTGCGGCCTGGGCGAGCTGATCCTGCCCGAGAACGAGCCGGGCAGCTCCATCATGCCCGGCAAGGTCAACCCGACCCAGTGCGAGGCCCTCACCATGGTGTGCGCCCAGGTCATGGGCAACCACGTCGCCTGCACGATCGGTGGCATGAACGGCCAGTTCGAGCTCAACGTTTACAAGCCGCTGATCATCCGCAACCTGCTGCACAGCATCCGCCTGCTGGCGGACGGCATGCGCAGCTTCGAGAAGAACCTGGTGGTCGGCCTCCAGGCCAACGAGGAGAAGATCTCTAGCATCATGAAGGAATCGTAAGTTCTCCCGCTCTCTCCTCCCCTTTTTTTTCTCCCCCGGCAAAGCGCCCTTCCTCCATCTCTTCTTAATCCTGCCCGGCTTGCTGACATATTCCTGCGCTGCGTACAGTCTGATGTTGGTCACCTGCCTCAACCCCAAGATCGGCTACGACATGGCCAGCAAGGTGGCCAAGAACGCGCACAAGAAGGGCCTGACCCTCAAGGAGAGCGCCCTAGAGCTCAAGGCGCTCACCGAGGAGGAGTTTGACACCCTCGTGCGGCCCGAACTCATGATCGGGCCTAAGCCGTACAAGGGCTAAACTCGGACGCCCGGCAATCCCACCGGAGCAGTGGGGAAGCCTGCGAGGGACGGATGTTGGCGTCTCCAAACGCCGCGCGCCCCGCGCGGCCGTCCTTAAACAGAGGGTGCCGTCATGACGGTTTTCGCTCATGAAGTTCACGACCATGTACGATTAGCACTACAACACCGACAACCAGGCCCGGCCGCTTACGAAGCATCGTGCGGCGGGGAGCTAGGCTGTTGTTCGTTGGTTCCAACGGAGGCGAGGAGTAATGTTATGTACAAAAATAATTCAAGAAACTATCTACCAGACATATGTAACCCTTCATCCCTCTCTGCCCTGCGATATCGCTTCTGATCCGGCACAGGAAGGGGAACCGTCGGGAAGTGTCGGCAGATTGGTCATGGCCGGCAATGCCTTCTCCACTCGGCTTTTTTCACTCCCTCACCAAACCTCGGCTCTGGCGCGGCAGATCGGAGCTTGGTGTGTGGGGCCCAAGCTCCAAGTTCTTGGCGCAGCCTGGGGCAAGTTCCCAGTCATGGTGGACCTGGGCGATAACTAACCGGCCCTGATAAGAGAGAAGCACAGGAAAGCTGACTTGTGCTGCCTTATCTGCCAGGAGCAGCTCAACAATGTCTTGTTGCCGCGCTCCCGAGGTCGTTTGGTGTTTGGCTCGCTGACGAGCTAGTTCACCTACGATTGAGCTGATATACCGTTCAATTCCAGGTGATGATACATTTCCCAGAAAAACGTCGACCGGATCTCGGGTCAGCGGGTGCAAACGGCTACGGCACTCGGGCGTCTGGGGAAAATGGCGGGGCTCCCGCTCCGATGACCTCACTGCCCACCGTGCCATTACTGTGCTCTTGCACACGTTCACATGCAAACAGGCAATGGAAGGACACGGCCTGGAACACGAAGCGACTTGCCCGGGCCTCTTCCCCCACTACCGGGGGCTGCTCGTGTCCAATGGGGCCGCTTCCCCAGGCCCGAACGGTCGCCCGATCGGGGAGGAGATAGCACGGGCATGGGGTTTGCAGGGGTGGCTCCGACCATCGCCAACTGCTTGGTAGACGGATCTAAGCATGAGCAATTGAACGTCCTGATCTTTTTCGTCATCCATTTGTCCCCCCTTCTCATTCTTCATCCTCGCCGCATCCAGCATTTGCCCTTCCTATCTGAACTTTCCCTCTTCCATCGTTGACCGGACCGGAAGGTAAGGAAGTTGAGAGAATCGAAGCGATTGAGATAACTAGGTATTATCTATCCATCGAGTCGGTAAGTCAACACTGCTTCCAATGTTGATGATTCCACGGACCCTGTCACCATTGCTTCCGTTGTTTCTACTGCTTGCGGTTTCAGCGACATTCGCACCTCTCTCTCTCTCTCTCTCTCTTCCCCCCTCCCCCCCTCTCTTTTCGCTCCACCCCCTGTCCTCGCGCCCCATTCCTGCCGTTGCACTTGGTCAAATCCAGAGATCTGCCATCCGCCTCGGCTTATTGTTCCTGTTTTTCCTTTCAATTGTTTGACTCACAGTTTCATGGTTGATATATATAACCGAAGCTCACTCTCCTCCCAGCAATAAGTGGTTCCATCCTTAAACGCCATTACCCAAGCACTCAACGATACACATATATAAGGAACGAATCACAGAGCAGCCATGGCCAGCAACGAGGCCATCCTTCAGGGCGTCAGCGTCCTCGGCCCTATCAAGGAGTCGCAGCGCAAGATCCTGACTCCCCAGGCGCTTGCCTTCCTTGCCCTTCTGCAGCGCTCCTTCAACGCGACCCGCAAGAACCTTCTCGAGCGCCGCAAGATCCGTCAGGCCGAGCTCGACAAGGGCGCCCTGCCGGACTTCCTCCCCGAGACCAAGCACATCCGTGATGATCCGACATGGAAGGGCGCCCCGCCCGCCCCGGGCCTTGTCGACCGCCGCGTCGAGATTACGGGGCCCACGGACCGCAAGATGGTGGTCAATGCGCTGAACGCCGACGTCTGGACGTACATGGCCGACTTTGAGGGTACGTACACGGGATACATTTCGTTGCTTGGAAATTAGGACAGGGTCTTGGCGAGGAGTGCGCGGCCACTAACCCGTCGTCGTGTCTAGACTCGAGCGCCCCGACATGGGACAACATGGTCAATGGCCAGGTCAACCTGTACGATGCCGTCCGCCGCCAGATCGACTTCAAGCAAGGGAACAAGGAGTACAAGCTCCGCACTGACCGGCCACTGCCCACGCTCATCGTGCGGCCGCGCGGCTGGCACCTTGAGGAGAAGCACGTCACGGTCGACGGCGAGCCCATGAGCGGCTCGCTCTTCGACTTTGGCCTCTACTTCTTCCACAACGCCCACGAGACGGTCAAGCGCGGCTTCGGCCCTTACTTCTATCTGCCCAAGATGGAGTCTCACCTGGAGGCGCGCCTGTGGAACGACGTCTTCAACCTCGCTCAGGACTACATCGGCATGCCCCGGGGAACCATCCGCGGTACCGTGCTGATCGAGACCATCCTGGCCGCCTTCGAGATGGACGAGATCATCTACGAGCTGCGCGACCACAGCTCCGGCCTCAACTGCGGCCGTTGGGACTACATCTTCAGCGTCATCAAGAAGTTCCGCCAGAACTCCAACTTTATACTGCCTGATCGCGCCTCCGTCACCATGACCGTGCCTTTCATGGATGCCTATGTGGGTCATTCCTAACTGTATGGCCTCGTGGACTCGGCTGACATGGCATCTTTGTTTGCCTCCGTTGCAGGTCAAGCTGCTTATCCAGACGTGCCACAAGCGTGGCGTGCACGCCATGGGCGGCATGGCCGCGCAGATCCCCATCAAGGACGACCCAGCCGCCAACGAGAAGGCCATGGAGGGCGTCCGCGCCGACAAGCTGCGCGAGGTGCGCGCGGGACATGACGGAACATGGGTGGCGCACCCGGCGCTGGCGGGCATCGCGAGCGAAATCTTCAACAAGCACATGCCCACGCCGAACCAGCTCTTTGTGCGCCGCGAGGACGTCACCATCGGCGCCAACGACCTCCTCAACATGAACGTGCCCGGCAAGATTACCGAGGAGGGCATCCGCAAGAACCTCAACATCGGCCTGGGTTACATGGAGGCCTGGCTCCGCGGCGTTGGTTGCGTGCCCATCAACTACCTCATGTTTGTTCCCCCCCCCCCCTTCTTCTCTATTTCCTCTCCGTTATCTCCCCTGCTGCCCCCACAATCAGCCTAGATACTGACGCGACTCTTTTTTTCTCTATTTAGGGAGGACGCCGCCACCGCCGAGGTTTCGCGCAGCCAGCTCTGGCAGTGGGTGCGCCACGGCGTGACGACGGCTGAGGGCAAGCGCGTCGACAAGGGCTACGCGCTCAAGCTACTCAAGGAACAGGCCCAAGAGCTGGCCGCCAAGGCGCCCAAGGGGAACAAGTACCAGCTGGCAGCGCAGTACTTCGCGACCCAGGTCACGGGCGAGGACTATGCCGACTTCCTGACTTCGTATGTGCACCCGATTGTTATTTTGTTCTCCCGCTTGAATTGAAACAACAATAATCCTAACGGGGAGTTTAGGTTGTTGTACAACGAGATCACGTCGCAGGAGAGCCCGAAGCCGGCTTCCAAGCTCTAGAGCCTTGCGGGTCAGAGAGTGGAGTGGAGGTTATGCAGGAGAAGGGGTGTTATGACTAGTGGTTTTTCGAGAGACGGAGACTGGAACAGGTATGGGCTTTGTTTGGTTTTGAATCAGTCATGTGCACTCGTCAGGAAAATCGGAGCTTTTCAAGTGTTCTTTTACGTGAGGCTCGTCAATTGTTCCGAATCGTGACCTGACTCGGCTCACTGCTCGACGGAAGTAGAGTATCCACTGGACATCGTTATGCCCCTGGACTCAAAGCCATTGTCGGCCCCGTCGATACTCAAGCTGCACCTCATGTCCCGCCAAAGGTGTCGTTTACACAGTAGGCCGGTAGACGGAAACGAAGAAAATGTGGTCCGAAAGCGGCGATGGATAGATAAGAAAACAAGCCATTCTGTAGCGAAGGTGGGGCTGCCAAACTACAGAGTAGAGCATATTCACAACCTTAATCCCACCTAGCAAGAAAGCATTAACCCGATCAGTACGGAGTACGGATTACACATTCCAACACCTCTTGTCTCATGCCTCTCGCCCAGCGGCCTCCACTGCAGCCAAATCTAGAACTCGCCTCATCATCCTCCCCATTTCTCTCAGTTGCGGATGGACCTTACCCTTCGTGCAACAATCCTTATGACCTCATTTTCTCTCGCACAGCCGATCTCCCTCAAAAGATGCGAGAGTGCCAATATTGCATCATCCCTTGCAAGGTTGTGCAGACCTCTTCAAAGCTATGTTTGTAACCAGTATAGGAAGTTCTCGAAGTGCCTCATGCACATATCGGATATTGCCTGGCTTGTGTTATCCTCTCGTTCCCGCCTTGCCCGCCTGATCTCGGTCTACAAAAACAGAAGGAACAGCAGCGGGTGTCGGCAAGCGCAGGCCTGGCATTCCATTACCTGAAGTGCCTTAGTTTTTCTTTTTTTTTTCTCGTGTGAGCACCGTGTAAAATGCCCAACCGAGTCAGTCAAGGTTCCTAACGTTGCCGAGTCGTCAGCTGTTCGGTGCGAATACATGCAATTACACATGAACATGGCCGTAGGAGGACGCCTGGTCCGCTGGAGCATTTCACTCGTCCATGGCCTGCTGCTCCTCTTTCTACCTACGACCCTAGCGCTAGGCACCGAGTTCGATGTTCGGGAAGTCACCATCGACAGCTTGCACGATGCGCTCTTTAGCCGGAGCGTCACATGCAGAGAGGTCGTCTCCTCTTTCATTGCGCGGATCGAGGAGTACAACCCCCGAATCAACGCGGTCATCTCGCTGAACCCGACGGCGCTCTCGGACGCAGATGGCTTGGACGCCCGGATTGCCGCGGGGAACGTGACGGGCGCACTGTTCTGCGTCCCCGTGCTCCTCAAGGACAACTTCGACGCCGTCGGCATGAGCACCACGGGCGGGTGTCGGGCGCTGGCCCATAACAAGCCTTTGGAGGACGCGCCGACGGTCAGGGCTTTGAAGGACGCCGGCGCCGTCATCCTCGGCAAGACCAATCTGCACGAGATGGCCCTGGAAGGGCTGACCGTGTCGTCGTTCTGCGGCCAGACGGTCAACCCGTACGACCTGACGCGGACCCCAGGCGGGAGCAGCGGAGGGAGCGGCGCAGCCGTGGCAGCAAGCTTCGCCGTCCTCGCGACGGGGACCGACACGGTCAACTCCCTCCGCAGCCCGGCGAGCGCGAACGCGCTGTTCAGCTTCCGGCCCACGAGGGGCCTGATCTCGAGAGCCGGAGTCATCCCCGTCAGCTACACCCAGGACGCCGTCGGGGCCATGGCACGCAACCCCAGAGACCTCGCGGTGGCGCTGACGGTCATGGCGAGCGTCGGGTACGATCCCCGGGACAATGTCACAGCCCTGGCCCCGCCAGAGGCGAGGCAGAGAGACTACGCTGCGACCCTGCGATTGGACCGCAACGGCTTGGAAGGCTTGCGCCTCGGCCTGCTGAACGGCTTCTTCAACCAGACGGCCTCACCCGAGACGACGCCAGTCAACGACATCATGGCGAGCATGCTGTCCAAACTCGCGGCAGCCGGGGCCGAGATTGTAAACATCACGGATCGCTTTCCCAGTACGCTTTCGGTTGCGAAGCTGGACGTACAGGCATTCGAGTTCCGGGAGGCGCTCGACTCCTATCTCGAGGCGGCCGCCCTCTCGCACCCGGCAAGCTTCGGAGAACTGTACAGCGGCGGCGGCGGCGGCGAATTCCTTGTCATCCCGGCTCAACACCGCTTCATCAACAGGGCAGCCTCTTCATCGACCACTGACGTCGCATATCTCGACGCCCTGCGCCGCATCCGGAACCTGACCCTCGAGCTCAGAGCCACGTTTGCAACCCACAGGCTAGACGCTATCATCTACCCTGAGCAACAAAACCTCGTCGTCAAGGTCGGCTCGCCGTCACAGAGCGGCCGCAACGGCATCTTGGCCGCTCTGACGGGGCACCCCGTCGTCTGCGTGCCGGCAGGCCTGTCGCCTCCCTCAGACGACGCCCCTCTAGGCGTTCCCGTAGGCATGGAGATCCTCGGCCGATCGTGGAGCGAAGATCTGCTGCTGACCATTGCGAGTCGTATCAGCGAGCTCGTCCCGGTCCGCAAGATGCCCCCGTTTGCCAACGGGACCGCGGAGCACAGGGTGTATGATAGCGTGCCCTCGATCACCCCGAATGTAGCAAATATTCCTGAGGTGTATCCGCTGGGTGTGTTTTAGATTTCGCATCGTATTCAAGGACAAACGACGATGGATTTATTGACGCCTGTCCTCCTTCGGCTGACCAAGCCCACGTTGTTTGGTCCATTGTTTCCCAACACGACCCCATCTTTCAACGATTCCAGGGTCATCCGCCCCGTGTCATTCTCGAGGTTATCGTTCTCCTTCAAAACCCGATCCCGTTGCGGACGCTGTTGTTCCAATTTTACAAACATCTCGGCATGTCTTCACACGCAAACGTCGATCCCGAGCCTCTGCTGCTCCTGAAACTTCCGAGCCTCGTAGGCCACGATGTCCCAAGTCTGACACCCAGTCGAAGTTATCCACGCTCACACACCAAACCCGCTGGTGGCGGTGTAGAAGCTGTCCGGGGAAGCTGGCCGCTGAAGAAGCGGTAGGTCCGTCGACCTCCGCGCGGTTGCCGACACGCTCTGGCGGCGCGAGCCCCAGAGATCCGTCAGAGCAGTGCCCATGTGGCGCAAGCCTTTGTGAAGCTCAGTCAAATCAGGCAAGGACACCGAGTTCGCGTTGTGAAGACCGACTGGGGAGTACACGGCCTGGAGTTGTGCGTAATCCTCTCCATGGGCGTGATCTTCAACCTTCTCGGCCACACGAGTCTCGAGGTACAACGGCGAGGAACACTCGGTATCGCCAGCAACACTCCGCATGTGGTCCCGTGACTGCGCTGGGGAGAACGCTAGCTCATCCCGACCGGCATCTTCACGCAGTGGTTCGTCAGGGAGACTCGCCGGAGGGACCTTGGGCTCACAGTGTGCCGGAGGCCTCGGGTGCATATCTTCGGTCGGCATTGAGATTGCGATGTGGCGGTGCCCTCCGATTGTCGTTGCCGCCACCGCCGAGTCCGGCATGGCCATTAAGCCCTTCTTCGACTCGTTGTTCGGCCTGTATCCCTTCTTCCTCCTGAGCGACCAGAAAGAGAAGCGCTTGTGGCTTCTTGGGCACTGTTCTTCGAGGGCGTCCGGCACCGACATGGGGCCCCCCGGAGGGACGTCGTCTCGGGGGAGTAGTCGATCAGCTCTCGTATAGTTGCCTGTCTCTCTCTCGTTCTCTCCTTACTTCTCTTCTTCCTCCTTCTCTGGCTGAGGGAATCCGAACGGAGCACCTTGGTGAAGAAGTCGGAGGGCCCGGCCCGGACGGGAAGCGACCTGGGGCGCTCGCTCTCCTGTAGTGATGCCGAAGACGACTCCACGGTGGTCGTCACCGGCGAAGACCTGTCTGGGTTGGACGCCTGGCCACACTCGACGGTAACTGTGGTATCCCGCCGGACGCGGATACCACCGTTGTCTGCCGGAGACATGCCGGAAGGGCAGGCCTGGAAGTTGCTGCGCTCCAAAAACAAAGTGAGAGACTGATCAGCTTGGAGAGAATTGCTACTTTGACCGAGTCGGCCGGGCGCGCTTCACCTGGTACCAGCCTTCCGGATACGCACGGCTATGGTATGCATCACGGAGATGGATGGCAACACTCCAAGTGGCGTTGCTGCCGTGTTTCTTACTCGACGCGCGGAGGTTCGCAGATGGGACGAACCAGCGGGGTCTTGACGTAAACCACTTTCAAACTCGGGAAGAAAGAGAAGAAAAGCGGCGGCGATTCAGGGAGGAGATTGTCGAGGAACATACATCCTCACCACTCCAGTCCCTAAAGAAAGTGGCCGGCGTAGGCTGGTATGCCGAAGTCGCCATCGGAGCAAGAACCGTCAAACATGTCTTCCGAGCGCGGGTGTCAAGCAAGGGAAGCAGCGCCGTGATGTCAGAGAGAGAAGTCCCTAGTCGTCATCATGGAAACACAGTCCGTCAAAATGTTCAGCGTCATCTTGCCATCTCCGTCCTGCGCAGACACTCACTCGTGCACATTGTGCCCCGGTGAGAGTTGGGGGTAAAGCTTGATCAAACCAGTAGATATTTGGAGGGACTTGACGGTCGATATCCCATTGCAGAGATGAAGCTGAACCGACCTGTCCGCTCTCAATGCCTGTCCAGGCTTGGAACTCGGTCCTTCTACGGGATATACTGCCCCTTCAAAACGGTAACTGATCAATCCCTAGCCAACCACCAGCTTCTTCAGCCGGCAGATCGGCAACTGCTCGCGACAGCAAGGGGAATGAATACGTGCACAAGTCCTGCTGCTTCTGTGGAACCAACCCATGGACGGTTTGTGGCTTGGAAGAGGGGTACCGGGTATTGCCAGTCCAGTGAGTGGACGGGATTCCATCCGGCGCCTTTTTTACGAGGTTTTGATGGGGAGACATTACTCCTACTTCTCGAAGTCGCCACAGGTCCTACTGGCGCGTCCTCTTACTCTGAGCCACCCCTCGGACAGGGAAGCAGACGGAATGCCCGCTATCCAGCAGCAGCCGCCTGACCAGCCTACTGGGTACTGACGATGACTTGTTTTGAGTGTCCTGGGTTGCTGGCGAGGATGAAAGCCCGCGAGATGGCCACCGCGGCTCCTCCTATTCTTGCGGCCAGACCCAGTGTTCAAACTCGGTTGCCCTACCATTGGGTCTTGATCCAAGACCCTAAACCCCCGTCTATCATCAATCCACCTTTTTTTTGCTAGAATGAGTCCAAGTCCTCATGACCGTCCTGCGTACGCCGCAACCAATATCTATGCTATGCATGGCTCCAAAAGAGGAAAAACAGCCCGCGTAGGAAACATGATGGTCGGCCTAGAAATAAAACAAAGAAAAGAATAGAAGAAGAAAAAGAAGTTCAAAGCTACAGAAGATTGGCGGTACACTACCGTCGTCAACGTTTGCCTGGCTTTCGTCTGATGAACGGGTCTGCACCCGGCTTCCTTGGTGGCCCCTGCATAAACGTATTGGTCACTGCTCGCACATCACTGGGACCGATTGCCACTCACCTTTGGCGCATTGGAACCTGGATTGGGCGGCCGAGGGCCAGCGGGCAGCCTGACTTGCGGTTGAGCGGGCCGCGATGGCTGAGCAGGTGGCCTCTCCGGCGGAACCAAACCCAGCACTTCCATTGCTGAAGGATCAACTGGAGGTTTCGGTTGTTTCTGCCTACTCGGGCCTGTCGGAATCTTCACAGGGCCTTGGTCTGAGCTGGGATTCATCTGAAAGGTGGCTAGTGTTAGTTCGAAAACCAGGCTTGGTGAACGCCATTACCGTTTCATACCTTCTTCGTGCTCGGACGGCCGTCATCGTTTTCCTCCCGCGCCCGCTTCTTCCCCGCTGACCCGGTGGTCGACTGGATGACGGGGGCGTCTCCGCCCCTCGGCAGCATTGACGTGACCTCTCCCTTCTCATTGAGGCCACCGATGCCTGCACCGCGATATGGTAGTGTTGGAGGAGCCTGCGGTTCTTCCTGGGCCTGCGACTTTGCTGGCCCGGGGCCCAGCGGCGCCGGAGTACTGCTCCCCGAAGGTCTCTGCGGCGGAGACTCTGGCGCGTCTGTCATGGCGACATCGTCCAACGCCATGCCATCCTGGGGCCGGGGCTGTTCAGAGACTGAACCAGCAAATGTCGGTAGCGGTACCTTTTTGCCCGGTCGGTCGAGTAGCGCCAAGATGTTACCGCTGGTGTAGCGGTCGCGCCGCTTCGCATCCTCGATGAGTTTGCTCCAGAACTCGCCTTGCACCAGCGCACGAGAGTCACCCAAGATCCATAGAGACGACTTGGCGCGGGTCAGGCCGACGTTCATACGGCGAATATCCGTCATGAAACCGATGCCGCCTGTCGGACTGGCTCGGACACAGGAGAAGATGATGATTTCGCACTCGCGACCCTGGAATGCGTCCGTGGTGTTGAACTCGATCTCCTCGGTAATCCCTTCGCCGTATTTCTCCGTGAACCGCTGCCGGAGTCGGAGCAACTGGGCCTTATAGGGAGTAATGATACCAATCTTGCCCTTCAGCTCAACTTTGCCGTAGTCGGTACGGAAACGACGGTAAAGCTGCATGGCAACCTTGAGCTCCTCCTCGTTCACCAGCGACTGATTCTTGGGGCCGCGTGACTGCGAGCCCTTAACATCGAAGAATCGGTAAGGCCCAAGAAGTTCGCTTTCATGCCAGGGTTGCAGACGGAGCCGTCCCATATCGGCGCCGTCTTGTAACAGGCCCTCGTAAAATTCTTGGCTTGGAAACCTACTGATTTCTGGGTGCATGCGGTATTGCATGTCGAGCAGGTGGACGTCCTTGGCATGATTCTTCTGCATCCGCACGAACAAACTCTGGTCGTAACCGTACCTCGCAGCAGATTGCGAGAGCACTGTCGGGGGCAGCTGCTTCGGATCACCGACCAGGATGCACTTGGAACAGCCGTATTTGAGGGGGATGAGGGCACTCAGCTCCACGCACTGCGCCGCCTCATCGATGATGACCGTCTCAAACTCGACATTGAGATTCTTGAACATCTCGTGACCGCTACCGCTCAGGGTGGCGCAAAGAACCTGGGCCTTGTCGAGAATCTCTTGCTGGATTTGTCGGCGCTTGATCTCGACCTCGCGCGCAAACGTGTTTCCGTCATTCTTGTTGGCGTCGATCTGGGCGCCGATATGGGCCTGACGTCGTTTCAGCTCGTCGAACTCGCGCTGCAACTTCATGGCGAACGCGCGGTTATCGCTTGCCCGAGCTGCCTCGAGCTGAGGCCGCAGCTCGGCGATCTTCTCTTTGAGCTGGCCGGCCTCCTGGTGCAGTTTCTCGCGGTCGCTGGGGCCGCTATTATTGATTTCGCTGTCCAACCGGGCCTTGACGAGCTCGTCAAGTGTCACGTCTTTGACCGCAGCGTTAATCGCGTCGCTGCGACCCAGACGCAAGACCTCGATCTTATGAAACGTCCCATTCATCGTTTTGACACCAGATTTCAAACGCAGCACCAATTCGTCCACCGCAGCATTGCTGGGAGCGCAGACGAGCAGCTTCTTCGAAGGCGCTTGATTAGCGGGCGCGGCACCAGGCCTAGAGAGGGGCACCGCATTTGAAGACGATTTCAGGACCCCCGTCAGGAGACAGCCAACCATAGCAACAATGGTTTTGGTCTTGCCAGTTCCCGGCGGCCCCTGAATCAATGTAAACCCGTCGTTCTCTTTGGCATTCAGGATCGCACGCGCTTGGCCAGGATTAAGTTGGTAGTTCTCCATGACGCCCTTGACCGCCTCGTCGCCAAAGGTCAGCATCGGCGACGGCTGCGCTTTCAGGACTTCGTCCATGAGGTCATAGTACTGTAGGCTCTCCAACGCGGCGTACTCGCGTTCGATGGTCGTCATGTTTGTGATCTTGACGACGTTGAACTCAGAACCAGGAAGGAGGGCGGGCAAGATCTGGTTTCCTTTAGCGTTCAGACGGTAGACGACTTCAACGGTATCCTTTTTGTAGGTTGTCTTCCAGATACGTGAGAGACAGTGCAGCTCTTGCGGCTGATTGAGCGGATCATGCCCTTGCGAGATAATAACAATGTCTCCCTCAGATAGACCCCTGTCCTTACTGACTTGAGCGGGCACGGAGGCAGTAACCTCCATAAACTTGTCGACCGTCATGCGGCTGAGCACCTTGATGCCAAACGGTTTGGACGTGGCCTCGTCCTTGGCAGTGACAAACGAACGCCAGGCCTCGTTGATGAGCAGGGGAAAGAACGTTTGCTTGTAACTAATAGGGTCCGGGTAGGTGTCGGAGACGCGGTCGCACCGGTAGCCGTTGGGAGGGTCATTGCCCTCGTGGAAAATGTCCCACTCCAGAATTGCCTGGTGCAGGACGTCCATGGGCGGAATCAAGCGCGCCCGCATGTCCTTGGCCGACCTCTGAAGCTTGACCTTCTTCACAGGACCCCTCTTTTCGGCCAGCATGAGCATCCGGCGGCGTTCTGCCTCACCAAGATTCTTGTTCCCGGCCTTCGCTTTGAGAGCAATCTCTTCGTCCTCGGAGTCGTCTTCCTCTTCCGAGGACGAACCAACCATGATCTCGTCCTTGACGACCGGCGCGTGATCCTTGCCCCGGACACCGGCGATACCCTGGAGACCGGAGCCTTCTCCGGGGACAGTCTTGGGCGGAGCTCGCAAAGCCTTCGCTCTGGCGATGGCCTCGGCATCTCGCTTGGCCTTCTCCGCCTTCTCCCTAGCCCTAGCTTCTTTGATGGATTGCTGGTTGGCCAAGATAGCCTTCTGGTCCAGTTTGGTTGGCTGCTTAGGCTTCGGAACTTCCTCTCTCAGTTTTGCCATCAACGCCGAACCGCGTCTCTCAAAGTTGGGGGTTATGGCGGCAAGGTGATCTTTGACATTCCCCGATGATAGGCTCAAGCCCATCTTGGAGAAATCAATCTTGCTTTGCTTCATCGACCGCTCGTTGGCTTCCTTCTCTCCGGATTTGGTGCCCATAAACTGTTCCTCAATCACTGCATCCTCCCCGAGCGCCTTGAGCAGCTCGATCTTCTGCTCGTTGGTCAGATTCGTTTTCTGAGCATAATCTATCCTTCCATCGTTAAGCTTCCTCTTCTTGAGCATGCTGTCGAGGTGCATTATAGTTCTGTTGGGGAGAACCATGCCGTTCTGGTTCAATCTTGCAAGGAGCTTCTTGATCATCTCGATAATACCCATGATCAGGTACTTATCCCTGAGCTGCAGCATGTCGGTAAGGGAAAGCGAAGCTCGCAGAGGCGGCTCTAGAACACCCCTCATCGCCTCTGCTGTCGCATCCCCGTTGGTTCTTGCGATATCGTCGACGCTATGTTGGCTCAAAGCTGAAGCCATGACTCCGTCTTGGGCGAACAGCTTGTTGCCCAGTTCCATGACGTCTCGACAGAAGTCCTCCATTATCTTCTTGTCGACCTTTTCGTGCCACATCCTCATCATCCCGAATGAATGGTCCACGATACGCCACACGCACTCCCACCACCGCTTGACAGCAACGCGCTCCTCGTTCGTGAGCACCTTACGCCTCAGCTGACCCGAAGAAGGGTCACAGAGGCCGTTCAGGACAAACTCGCTGCACTTCAGGGTCGGCAGCATATGGCTCCAGGGGCTACTAAGATCCCTCTTGGCGGTGAGACTGTTTGCTGCCTCCGAGAAGGCATTCAAGAAGGAGGTGAAATAATTATCTAGCATCTTGCCCACTGCCTCCGATGGGAGGCTCTCATCCGTAATGGCCTTTAGTAGTTCAAACCCAGCTTCGCGGATGGTATCTTCGCCGTGGATCAGCGACGACATTATGGGACGGATGGCCGACCTCTGCGGCTCTGAGCAAAGCTTGTCCAGGTCGGCCTGCTTGAAATCGGACAGGCGGCCGAGCATCCTCCCTATCGCGGCCGTCTGCTGCTGATACCTCTGATTGAATTTTTGCTGGCTCGGCTTGAGTTGCTCTTTGCGCTTGGGGATGAAGCATTCGATGTTTCTCAAGGGCAAGGTTGCCATGAGCATGGCCTTCGCTAGCTCGAGGTGCCCGGGCTGTCCGTACCAGAGCATCTCTAAGAAGGACTCCCAGAGTGCTCCGGAGTCCCGGTTGACGGCATCTTGGACCGGTTTTCCTTCGATCAAAGCCCTACACTCGATCTCGGTCGCCCTGGAGTCAAGTGCAAGCGCAGAGTGGATAATGCCCGTGGCGGCTTGAGAAATGCCGATGTTGAGAGTGTCTCCAGGTTTGAGACCGGCGGCTGTGATGATCACATCACTGTACTGTACTACTCGGTTGAGTAACTGGTTGACCATGATGAGCGCAGTGCCCGTGTCGAATGGGTCCTTTTGATACAGGTAGCCACAGAGCGACTCGTTGAGGGCAACCAATCCTGCCAGAGTGCAGGTCGTCTGAGTGGCTCGGTCGGCGGTGGGATCGCGGCGGAAGGTGTCGAAAAGATGTCGCAGAAGCGATTCGCACACATCCGAGCGGTGTATGGAGGGCAAAGAGCGAATATATGCCTTCATCCAAGCGGCCAAAGCCGGCACCTGACCGTCCTCTTCGGTGACCATCATGTCCGGGGTCAGGGACTTGTTCAAGAAGCGGCGAAAGGCCGGGCTTTTAAAGATCTCCTCGATGAACTGGTTGGGAGGGACCTGATCAAAAGCACCCCAAAATGCGGTTGCGGATTTTTCCATGAGCGCGCGAAGAGCCTTGAGAACCATGGCCAGGGCCTCCTCAGAGTCGGTAACCAGGTGTTCGAGGGCGAGAAAGTAGACGCTCGGCGTCACCTCCATCGCCCGAAGGGAATTGATGATTTGCTTCTCGCTCAGGGACTGAAGGACGAAGGAGAAGGCTCGCCAAAACTTGCATATCCTGTCCGGACTGGGCATTCCTCTGGACAGGGATACCTTCAATATCGCGGAGGACAAATACGGGCAGATGGCCCAGTCCCACTCCTGGTCCGTGAGAGAACCAGGTGGCCGCTTTTCCCAAGCGCATTCTGCGAACTTTTGTCTATAGGAATCCGAGGATTCGTCGAAAAGAAAATAGGTCATGGTGGGGATGAGGCCCCCTTGCATTCGCAGGGGCTTTTTTTGTTGCGTCTTCTCGAAGACGTAGTTGAAGTCATCGAGGCCCTCGGGGCGGCTAAGATAGTCGATGCTGCAAAGAGCCTCAAAGAGAGCCAAGACAGCCGACATGTCCAGGTCGGCCAGTTTAGCCGACGACATCGGGCCGTGGGCCTCGAGGAGTTGCCTCGCTTTCCGAAGGCCCTTGTCTATGCGTTGCTTGTCAAAGTCACTGAGCATCTTCCGCATATAATCGACCTTCTCCGGAGCGAGGTGCCTGTGTGGGAGACAGCAAGGATCAGTTTCCGTTCCGTTCCGGGCAAGGCACAACAGAGGAGCAATAGGGTCCTTACAGGCCGTTGAGGTAGGGGTCACGATTGCGATGCCAATTCTTAACACACGAATCGCATCCTCTGAGACATTCGTCCACGGCCTGTGTCCAGTTATCCAGCCATTCCCCGGCCACCTCCCTCCCGAGGCCCATCAAGATGCTGAGGTTGTAGACGTTCTGGAACCGGGCCTCGTATTCCTCGATTCGGCGTTTCTTCTCCTCGACCGATAATCCGTCTTCATCGGGAACGTCTGGCTCATCGTAATTGGCAAAGTCATCGTGGTTCACCTTGGGGCAGCAAAGGTGAGCGTCGGGTGGTCGGTCCTCGAAGTCACGGTGCCACGCAACGGCCGACTGGAGAAGAGCGCTCGACTCCATGGCAACCACAAAAATGAGGAGCGAGAGCGACTTGGTTCGGATGAAGTGGAGGTGGAGGAGAAAACTCGAGAATAGGGACCTTAGTAAAGGACCAGACCATCCTTCGGAGACCCTCCGTTATTCTGGGGATGCAATGCAAAAAGAGCTTGCGGAACAGGGCTGAAGGGCGGGTTCGTCTGAAGAGGAAACAGCAGAATTCAAGCCTTGAAAAGCCCCAAACAGGCAAAGAGAGCGGCCAGCACAATCGAAGACGATAAAAGAAAAAAAGACCCAGAGAAGCCCGGATACGGCAGGTTCCCCAATGCCCACCAAGTAGGTAGTATCTTTTCCGGTGCGGACCGTCGCCCATCCAAGAGCGCACAGCTTCGAGCTTGGAAGGCGGGCAAAAGCGGCTTGGCGCGCGGTCGCGAAAGATTAAGCGGCTTGACGCGTTGATTCCCTGTAATTCGTACGGAGTACACCGTGACTCTGTAGGGCAGAGCTCTGGCACAGCGACTGTAGGCCCGTGCACCCTATTATCTTATCTCCTCGGTGCTCTGATTAAGCCTTGGCCGCGGTTCCAGGAGCCGTCGGATGCCATCATAGCAATCCCGCTGAAGACGATATGAGAACTTGCAAAAAAGGGACCGTACGCCATGCTTTCGGAATCCATCTACACTACCTGAGTCCGATTTGAACCACAGCGTCTCAAAATGCTTGTAGGTTGCATCGCCCTTAACTAAAATAGCTAACCCCCCACAAGACCTCGAAGAACAGTGACCCGAAACCTGTACAGTCCCGGTCAAACATCATCTCTAGCTACAAATCAAGTCCGCGCTTGGTGCTAAATGCTTGCAAAGCCTCCCGGGCGATATTCTTTCCGAGATTGTGCCAGATCCACACACACGCTTCTTGGTGCCCTCAGGATCTGCTCGGTGCCCGCCCCCCTCTTCCCAGCACATGTCTCCCTATTCCCCCTGGACCTCCTCTTCAATGTCCACGTCTTCCGTTTCAGAACTAGCCTCTTCCTTGACTCCCTCCATCTTCTTGATCTGTTTTGCTTTTGCACCCGCTTCATCTTTGCTCCGGTCGAGCAGGTGCTCCAGCGGACAGTCCGGGGCCTCGTTCCAGTCTCTTGTCCCGGGCTTGGTGGCCTTTCTGCATTTGAAGCACACCTGGCCGTGCCTAATGAACAGTTGATGCAGCCCGTACTTGAGGTGGTCAGGAACCATGAAATCGCCGTGCCGAAAACAGTTGTCAGGATCGGCATTCTCCGGTACCCACCCCAGCCAGCGGCAGAACTTGTGAACATGTGTGTCCACGGCGAAGCATGGCAGTCGAAGACAGAACAATGTGACGCAAGCCGCTGTTTTAATTCCGACTCCCGGATAGCTCACAAACTTGGCCATGGCTTCGTCCTTGGTCATGCCGTGCATGTGGTCGAGAGAGAGCAGCTCCCGGGCCTTCTTCCCTGCTTCTGGGGCTGGATCTTGCATCATGGCCCGCTGAACATTCTCTTCGAATACGATGTCAAGGATCTGCTTTATATGCTTGCTTTTCTTGGGCCCATTTCCGGCGACCTTGATAACCTGTGCAAGCTCTTGGTGCGATGACAACCGGACCTTGTTCCAGTCGATGCTCCCTGCACCAGTGCCTTCCTGGCGGAGTCCATAGTGGTTGGCCAGGTTCTTTATGGCTGCGTCTGCGAGGGACATGAGAGTATTGCCGCTAATTAGCGTCCTCAAAAGGGCGTCGAGAACGCAAGGAACCTCGCCGCAGCCGGCGACTTCTAAAGAAGCTGCGGGGAGCTTCTCTGGCTGCTTTACTTCGCCATGCAATTGTGCCAGAATTGCGTGCACTTCTTCGCAGTCTTCAGGTGTTGGAACCCTTCTGTACGGGTATGGCGTGAACCCAGGTGTCAAGCCGTATGGGTTGTCCTTGCCTCTCTTGACGATGCGTCTCAGGTTAGGGTCCAGGAGTTGGCTGGCATCCACGATGATTTTGCCCGAGGTTCGAGTGATGACGTTGTCCTTGATTGTGATGCCCCTGATAATCAGAACCTTAGGCATGGGTTGTATCAGTGATGCTCTGTCCTCGATCTTCACCGAGTTGGACTTCAGCTTCCCTTCATGAAGATCTCGGATGTCGGATTCTGTGCTGCCAATCGGCGGTGTAACTCGCATCCGCTTTCGAGGACGTTCATCCTCCTGGTTGACGAGACGGCCGTTGGCCTCTTCCACCTTCACCTGAGCCCTGGCTTTTGCGATCCGAACCCTCAGGTGGGAGTACCTCGCATGTTTGGGCGTGTGTGCCTCGGCGTTGGAGTCAGGCTGCCCAGTCACAACGGAGCCGCTGTGGTTTGATGGCTCTAGATCGGGCAGCAACTCCATAGTCTCGGAAAGCATCACATTTTGGGGAACAGAAGCGCTCTCGTTGACGACTTCAGAACCCATACCATGAGGCAGGGCCCAGCCGCCTTTGACCCTCTTGGGCTGTTTTTTCCCGCCGCGATTGGGCTTCGTGGTGCCTTTGGCGACCTGGCTCGAAGCCACCAGTCTGGCGGTGGACTCTGAATCTCCGATGGCTACCAGAGTCTGAGCGGCCTCTGCCGGTGCCGCATGGGGTCCATTTTTGCCGCCGACATCTAGGGCTGCACTGGCAAGTTTCCTTCTGGCCGCGCGTGTCTGCATTTTTTGCGGCAAGCTCAGTCACGCTCAGACCTGTAAGTCTCTGAAAATACAAGTTTTTTGTGGAATGATGCGTTCCAAACTGAGCACAGAATAGGGAAGTGCCCGTAGGCTGATTGCGTGGAAGGACTCGAATTTCCGGTTCTTGATATATCGTAAGGAGCTGGGAGGAGATCTGTAACTGAGGCGCCTGCTAAGGGAGAGAAGTCGAGTGGATGGGTGAGGTGAGTTTAGTGTAGAGAGAAGGGAAGGCGAAGGGAGAGGAGGTACTGACAGTAAATTCAAGAGTGCCTAATTAAAAAATTCATCGAGCCAAGTCGCCAATCTTCGTTTTAAGAGGGATAAGCATCGAAGCATAGATGGAATGCCTGTCATAAGGAAGGAGTGTGCGAGCGAAACGGAAGTTGCCCACCTACCCGCCATTCCAGAAAGTACCGGAGCCACATGAAGATCACTCACTATCTGGATACCTCAGGGATATACGTGAGGGCGAAGCAAGACAGCCAACATGCCAAGCTGCATGTGCCTGCATGTGTTTGGCCTTTCTCGGTTCTCTCCTGTTGCTGAAAGGTACCGCATGATCAGACAACGTCATCAAAACTGTGTCATATGCTCGCCGGAAGTGTAAGGTCACTTCTGAGTAGGCTGAATGCAGCGCCTAACCATACAAGAGTTCTGCTTCCCTGGAATAAAGATTGCGACGGGAGCGTCAAGATAGCTTATATATACAGCTCAAAGGAGAACAAAGATTGTCTCTGAGGTCTCAAGGACTAGCTATAAGCGAGCACACAGTATTGCGCACATAAAGGTATTTTTATTGTGATACTCCCTAATAAAAGTTCGAGATTGAGAAAACTTAATGGGAACCAAGCAGAATTAAATCTATCAAACATTTGTCATAGCGTACAAGCCTGCGTAACAACAATGCAGAAGCAAGCATCGAAATGGCTGAGCCGTTCCGCATGAAGTTCCTTACCTCAAGTAACAAGACTATGACAGTGGTAGAAGTAGGGAACGTTGTCCTAGAGGTTTGAATGATTAGCCAGGACCCAGAGAAGTCGCCGATTTGCTAAACATCTTGACGAGTGTAACAGATCAGAGCATTTCTTCTCCTCACAGACGAGCTCAGCAGTCAAGGTTTTGTCGAATTGAAAGGGGCATCATGATAAAAGAAACCATCAATGATGCTTGAGCACAAAGGGCTTACCTGTTGTTGACATCCAAGAACAAGCAGTGTAATGAGGGTGTTGGCAAGCAGCTGACTGTTTGCTTCCTCAAACAGCTCTCAGAGTAAGGAGACAACTGTAGCAAGAGGGCAAAATTGCGCGGTAAAAACTTGTGGTGGGGCGCTTCTGGGCCGCTCATTGACTCCAGCACGGAACGGATCCAGTCTCTCCGGCACGGCTAAGCATTTCGATGTCTAACCCTAACCCTGGTTGTCGTCGCAACGAACTTTCAACCACAATCACTTGTTGACGTAACTTCCTTAGCCCCTGAATATCCCCTAGTTGTCGCCTGCGCGCACGCTTTCACCTCTTGCTCAATAGCTCACTATGCAACAACCATAAAGCAAACATATTCTTTTGATTTCTTGTCATATGTTAGGCCCTTTCCTAGCGACAAAAGCCTGCTATACCGCATCAGTGGTAACGTGGTGAGCGAAACTTCTGCACGCTGTTGTCTAAAATCGGGGTAGATGCTATGGTACAACAAACCTCTTTCTTAAAGAATTAAAGAAAATGTTTCCTTTATCTATATAAATTATTCTCGTTCTTTGTGTCTTGTAAATGGGTTCTCGTGGGCTGTTGTTGCCGTAGCCGATGTTTGAAGAACATCGGACGAGCAAGGAGTGCATCATGAACGGCTGTGGTATTGGGACCGATATGAACATTGAAAGTGTTACTCAAGAAAACAAAGATGAAATTAAAAAAAAATAAAGAAAATCAAACCCGGTCTTGCATGTACATGTGCTCCTGGATGACCAAATGCCAGCTTGAATTGCCCCTATTATCAGCTAGCTTTGTTGTCCCCAGATCTATCTATGAGCGCAATGTCACCTAGTGCCAACTATTAAAGGTTTCGAGCACTGCTAGCTATGACAAAAGATACAGATGCAAGAGCAGCGTTGAATAGCCAAGCGAGCTCTGCTAGCCACACTTCTCTCGGCGCTACACGAAGTTTCCCCGCTCGCAGTCATTTCATCCATTCGAGACAATTGTTGCCGAGCTTAACCAAGGGAGAACGATTCTTGAAATACAATCTGCACAAGCTCCATTTTTGGAACAAACCGAAGGAATTCTTCTCAGGCCCTCAAAGCAATGGCTTTCTCGGAAGCTGTTCTACCCTACCAGTTCCACAGAGCTTTATGGCGCCTTTATCCTTACTATCATTCCGTTCTTTTGACAGGAGTATGCGCACTCTATCTCGCAAGGTCTAGCGCAGAACCGACATTTTCTTTGCGGATGATCTGGGTTCTAAATCTTATCAAGTCCTGATACTTGGATGTTTTTATTCCATTTTTTTATTTTCCTGTTGACTTGACACCGTGCTCCTAGGACGAGCTCTCTCCTTTTCTGGTCGCCTCTTCAGAATGGGGCAATTCGACGAAGAGGTACATCAGAAGCTCGCCGAGCTCAGAGACTGCTTTATCGTCCGACACCAAGACGCATGCAACAACGATCGCCAGCGGAGTTCCAGTCCGTCGGAGTCTGTTGATGACAGGTCTGAGCTCGAAGCCGCTCTCGAGGAGGATGTCTCCCACGTCATCGACCTGACCGGCGGGGACGATGCCCCGGAAGTCTCGGCCGAAGTCATCGTCCTGGAGGACGAGGCACGGGAGTACAGAAGTTACAGGCTCCCCAACGGGATTCGACTCGAGCCGGGCAAGACGGTCCAACTAAGGCAGCCCGTCGACGCGATCCCAGACCGCAGGGCCCATGTCGGGCTGGCTCAGGCCATCAAGGTCCAGGTCGAGTTTGTGAGAATCAGGTCCATCAGAAGAAGAAGATCTGCAGGAAGCTCGGATGTCGACATCCACGGCATAGGCTTCTCGAGAAACGAGACACTGTGCGGCATGCTACCACCACGCCAGCCGGACGAGGTCACCATGATCTCGGTGTTTGACTACCCGAGCGCCGCCCGTTGGGATCAGCAGCATTCGCTGGTCAAAACGAGCGCCAGCAACATCCTCTGCGCCAGAGAGCTCAGAATCACAAACGCGCCGTTTCCGGACCACGGCGCCGGGTCCGGACCATCCGGCCACGGAAGCCCGGAGAGACGGTGGGCGGAGAAGCAGGCCCCGCTGGTCTGTCGTTTCCGGTTCCAGATCCGATACGTCGGCAGCAGCAGGGACAAGCCCCTAGAGCACGCCCTGATCAGGATCGGCGAGGACGAGGCAGACCCGGACTGCAAGATACCCGACAGCATCAACCTCAACCGATGGCGGGGCGGCAAGGTCCCCGGGGGGTCCCACAGACCCGGCGGCGGTCCTAGTCAGCCAGTCTGTGATCTGGAGTCGTCCGAGCCGGGGTCTCCTCCTCGCCTCTCGCGCGGACAGCGCTACACCGCCGGAGACGTGTTTTCGGGCGCGGGCGGGGCCGCGAGGGGCATCGAGCGCGCAGGTGTCCACCTGGAGTTTGTGGTGGACAACTGGAACCACGCGGTCGAGACGCTCAGGAGCAACTTCCCCCAGACGAAGGTGTACGCGCTGTCGGTGGCGGACTACTGCGACTCGGAAGAGACGAGGGGGAAAAAGGTCGACCTGCTGCACCTGTCGCCCCCCTGCCAGGTCTTCTCTCCGGCGCACACCATCAGCGGCAAGGACGACGAGGCCAACATCGAGGCGTTCCTGACGTGCCCGCGGGTCGTGGAGCGGAGCAGGCCGCGCATCTTCACGGTGGAGGAGACGTTCGGGCTGCTGTGGCCGGCCCACCGGGGCCACCTGCACCGCCTGATCCGCGGCTTCGTCCGGCTGGGCTACTCGCTGCGCTGGCGGTGCGTCCGGCTGTCGAGCTACGGGGTCCCGCAGACGCGGCAGCGGCTCCTCATGATCGGCTCCGCCCCCGGCGAGCCGCTCCCGCCCTTCCCCCCCTACACGCACAACGAGCGCGGCACGGGGGGCCTCAAGCGCTGGGTGACGCCCGCGTCGGCGCTGGCCGCCGTCTCGTCGTCCCCGGCGCTGCGGCGGCACCCGCTGCACCGGCCGGACCGGCGCAAGCGCTTCGCGCGCCCGAGGGAGCGGTGGGACCCGGCCACGCTGGCGCGGACCATCACCTGCAGCGGGGGCCAGAACCACCACTGGAGCGGCGAGCGCGACTTCACGCCGCTCGAGTACGCCGTCCTGCAGGGGTTCCCCGTGTGGCACCGGTTCCGGGGCAAGCGCCTCAAGAAGCAGATCGGCAACGCGTTCCCCCCTTCGGTCGTCCGGGTCCTGTACGAGCACCTGGTCGACTGGCTGCTGGTCCAGGACGGCTTCGACCCCGCCGCCGTCCGGAGGGAAGAGTACGCCCGCGCGGGGATGCCGAGCGACCTCTCCTCGGACAAGTACGTCTGCCTGATGGACGACGACGACGACAACAACAACAACAGCAGCAGCAGCAGCAGCAGCGAGGCGGCGCGTCGGACGACGGGGAAGCGCAAGCGGTGGATTTACTGTGTGGACGGCGACGACGACGACGGTGACGATGATCTTGTCGAGATGTGGACGGCCGAGGACGGCAATGGCACCGAGGAACACCCCTACACGCTGCTGGACTGACCGATGTGGAAGGGATCGTTCCTGCGGTACAAGAGGGACGGACCATAGCCTGTTGAAGAGATGAGATTGGGGAGGGGGTTGTATACAGGAGTACGGCTGGTCGAGGGGCATGAGACGGGTTTGAGCTTTGAAATGTGCGTGTTTCAGTTTCTTTCCTTCTTCTTGCTTTCTGAGCGGTTCTTGTCGGAGGAAGAGTGTGCCGGTTACACGAAAGGCATTCGAAATGTCGTGGCTAGGAGTAGAGAGGATATTCGCATCAGGTTGTGGTTCGTTTACTTGGGTCTTCGATGGGGCATCGACCTGGAGTCTGAACAATACCGGTAGAGTAATAATAGTCAAGTTCGCTGTACAAGCACGATGAGGCGACATACCCGGAGGTGTCTGATCGACAAAGAGGACATTGCGAGTCGTCAGGCTGGCATGGCAAACTTCGCACCACACCGTTCGTCGCGAGTTTGCCCACGCGATGAATATATCTTGGACGGCATACCCAAACAATGACCTGCCGACTGTATAGAAGCTCTTCTCTTGACTTCACGAAACGGAACCAAAAAACAGGCATTCCCGTGCCTCTTCCTAGTGCTATAACCAGCACTCCAAAAAGCCAGAAAAGAAAAGAAAAAAAATTACCCTGGGGTTGGCACTAACCGGTGCCTTCTGATGATAATACCTGCGCTATAACCCAGTAACGCCTTGGAGACCCTGACCCGAGATAAGGAAATGAGGAAAGGAAGATAAAAACCCGTCCCCGAACGTCCGAACGATGACCATGAAAAGAACAAAACAAAACAACCCCCTTACTCCTCTACGCTCACGGAGCTATCACTCTCGTGACCAGCGTCATGACCGATCTCCTGACCGGCCTCCTGCGCCTGCTCAAACTCCCTCGCCAGCGCCGCTTCGAGCTCTCCTATATCCTCCTCCAGCGCATCGTCACCGACTGCATCCTCGTCGTCGTCCCCTTCGTCAAACGTGTACCGATCCGGCTCGACAGCAACGGGACTATCCTCCCTCCTAACGGGCCGAGGAGGGCTGGCCTGCCGGGCCGGCGGCATCTCGTGTTGCTCCTCCTCCCCCCCCTCCTCCTCCTCCTCCTCTTCCTCCTCGTCTCCGTCTTCGTACTCGTCACCCTCCTCATACCCTTCCTCCTCGCGCATCTCGACCTCGTACCCGCCCGCTAACCTGGTGTCGAAGTCGTCGTCCTCCTCCGACTCGCGCTCCTTAGCAAACTCGGAGAAGCGCCTCGTCACGGAGGCCGGGAAGGTGGGTAGGTACTGGCTGGACTCGCGGAAGGCGGCCGGGTCGCCCTCTGGGTACTCCACCGTCAGCCCGCCGTCGTCATCGTCCTCCTCCTCCTCGGACTCGACGGGCGACAAGGCCGGCCGCTTCGCCTTCTTGTCTGGTTCGGACTGGGATGCGGACGGCTCGGGCTGCTTCGGCTGCGCGGTGAGGTCGGGAAGCGTGAGTTCCACGGCCTTGGCCGTCTCGGTCTGACTGTCCTCCTTGGCTTTTGGCGTTTCGGCGCCTGGAGCTTTGCCCGCCTTGGCCTTTGTGGGTGTGCTCTTGGTAGCAGCAGTCGCCTTGCCTGCGCTGGCCTTCTCCGCACCTTTTCCTCTCGGCTTCTTTGGGATATTGGGTGGCTTCACTTCGAGGTGGGGGAACTGCTGGCGCAGCGTCTCGGCATTGGTCTCTGTCGGCGTGCGGGTGATGTTCATGTGGAAGGTGGACTCGACCTGGTGCAACACGAATACTTTGCGAGCGGGGTCAAATATGAGGACATAGTTGCCGTCGCCGGTCGTTCGCACGCCATTGTACTGGTATTTGTTGCCCTGGTCTTCGAAGCCGAGATTGAAGGAGCCGTCCTTGGCGGATTTCTTGAGATGCAGTGCATTTGGTGCGGAGTCTGACGAGAGGGCTGGCCGGTGATTGTCTGTGTGCGGATAAGGGAGTCAGCACCGATCAATGATGGTGTCAAGAGAAGAAACAAGCCGTCGGCGGCCACAATGGAAAGCATCATTAAAGTGACGAGTAGACAACTCACATCTGATGCCGACGTATGCGTCCTTGGATGGTTTGCCCAGTAGGGCATCGCTGAGAATGACCGGGTACTGGCCGGGCTTCGTTGGGTCCAGAACTCCTTGAGCAGCCATGGGGCAATTGTTGGGTGTTGGAGGTGGTTCGCCGGAGTTGTGGAGTTTATGTTGGCGAGACCGGGGATGGGCGGGCGAAGCAGGCGGCCAAAGGGTGGGCAGGCTCGGCAGGGGATCGTCAACAAATTCCCGGAAAGCGGGTGTTACGTAATTAGCGAGCGGATTAACTAGTTGGATCCTGGGGATCAAAGATCAAGCGATCTGCGGGTTTAAGTGGGGCTTCCCCGGATATCCCTGGTAAATTTTAGGTATTTTTACGGAGTAGTGTACACTAGAGTTAGTTATTGTGTATGGTACGGAGTATTATATGCCAAGTAGTATCGTGTTGTTTGTAGTGTACTCCGTATAGTATGAAGTCATGTATCCGGTAAGCGTTTAGCTACTCAATGAAAGGAATTGAACACGACTGAACGGGAAGGAGCAATTATATTCTTGCCAGTGTATTGATTGAAAAGCCACCGTGCCGTCATTGGATGCGCACATGCGTAATCACAGAACTAAGCAGCCCTCTGCAGCTTTGCCTACGTGCGGTGCTCTTCCTGAGGTAAGATGTCGTTTGCTTATGCAATGGAGACGTATACGCGAATGAAAAAAATAAGAAGGCAAGCAAGATTGGGGAAACAAGAAAAGTGTCTCAAAGCAAAAGTCGCAAGCTTCCCCCATGCAACCATGCCATCAAATTTTACACGAAAGGACTTCGAATCAGGCCCTGTCTCCTCTCTCTGCAACTTACGGCGTTTCATGCACCGAAAGGTGCAGTGAGGAGCTGACGCCCGAGGGCTACGAGGCCAAATTCACCAGGAACAGACCCTCAAGATGCCCGTACGACAGCGCACAGTCCTTGACCGCGGCGTCATTCATTCGTGACGCAGGTGCCCTCGGCCATGGTCAAGTACGGAAGTACAGAGGCTATTTTTCTCTCCTCACCAAGACGCCAAAAAGCCACTCGACTGCCTCGATCATCATCCTTCGGCCACACCAATGTCTCCCAGAATGCAAGGAAAGAAAAGAGGTGGGATAAAAGAGGGGGGGTAAAGGGAATAAGCAAAAGAAAAAAAAATAAATAGGTCAAGAAGAACCTCTCAAGAACCTCTATGTTGCACCATCTTACTCTGAAGAGGTGACAAGGAAAATAAAGAATTGTAGTGAATGCTGGGGTGACCCTTCAAACTTCAAGAGATGACTACTCTCGCGCTGGCCGTCCTCAGCGTTCCGCTCTCCATCTGGGCCGTCGAGCGTGCCTACAGCTGGCTGATCGCGGACAAAACCTCGCCCAGGGCGTCATCGTACCTCCTCTTCGCCGGCGTCGCCTTCGCCTTCGACATGCAGAGCCTGCTGCTCGACATGACCATGGACTCGTCCACCGACTCCGACTTGCTGCTCGGCCGCTCCACCAACCTGCTGACCCAGGCCTCGCCCGAGGCCCAGCAGTTCGCCAGGGACTTGAGTACGCCAGCCGCGAGAGCGCCAAGACGGCCTTTCTCGGCGAGCTCATGTACCGCCTCCCCCACCCGTCCGTTTCTACCTCAAGAAGGCCGTAGCCGAGAAGAAGAAGGAGGAAGAGAAGGGGGAGGAGAGCGGCGAGGGGGCGAGCGACCGCGGATACGTTTTTCTCTACGAGATGCTCAAGGCGAACCCGCCCGAAGAGTACATCGTCGACCAGATCCTGTCGGTCCTCATTGACGGCCGGGATACCACGGCGACTGCCATGTCGTCCGTCTTTTACTTCCTGGCCCGGAATGCTCGGGCGGTGGAGAAGTTGAGGCAGGAGATCAAGAGCGTGGGCGTCGAGGAACCCACCTGGGAGCAGCTGAAGCAGATGAAGTACCTGAACAACGTCATCAAGGAATGTAAGTCGCCCAACCCCCTCCCCCCTCCTCC
>NW_027192563.1:457900-504408 GCF_042370625.1 Thermothelomyces heterothallicus | reverse complement strand
AAAAAAAAAAAACAACCTTTCCCCCCTCCCCATGCTCTGTGTCTGCCGGGTCTTTCTTTGCGGGTCCCAGCAAAAACATGAAAGCGTCTGACACCTCTCGGTGCCTGGCTGAGCTCTGCGCCTCTTCAGCCCCGTTTCGGCGAACTCGAGGACCGCGAAGAAGGAGAACATCCTCCCCCCCGGCGGGGGTAAAGACGGGAGCCAGCCGATTCTCATCCCGAAGGGGATGTCGGTCCGGTGGGTGAGCCACGCCATGCATCGAAACAAAGACGTGTACGGGCCGGACGTGGGTGAGTTCCGGCCCGAGCGATGGGAGTCGGTCCGAGATGGGTACGTTGAGAAACGTTGTTTTTGTTAACGAGCCTAGACACACTCGTCCCTTGCTCACACTGTTTTCTTTCCCGCAGTTGGGAGGATATTCCGTTCGGCGACGGGCCCCGGATCTGCCTTGGCCAGCAGTTCGCCCTTACGCAGATCGCCTACACCGTCGTCTTCAAGTTCTTCAACGTGTTCCGTGCCGTCGAGGCCCGGGACGACAAGCCTTATAGGCAGCATACAAACTTGACCATTTCCTTTCCAGATGGACGCCTCGTCAGTGTGGTGCGAGACAAGCGTGATTAGAGGCGGGGAAATGGTCGTATTTCTACCTCGAGGTCTGATGGTTCGCTCGGCGTTTGCACCGCTAGCTATTGCGCACCAACGACGACCTTGGGCAGGTACCATTGATACTGAGGTGGTGCATTATGGCATTATGTTGTTTGTTTTGCACGGAGGCAAGAGGGTTTGATTAGATGATCTCAATGTGCTCTGATCAAATATACACGTGCCCCTTGACATGCTGGTAATACAGGAGAAAGAAAGGATTGGAGTGTCACACGACACATGTCAGATATCCAGAGGCATGCAGAGGGTGAAGGACATGGTAGAAAATAGTCAACCCCACCATTTAGTCGGTCCGTTGCGGTAACCACCATAAGCGCGGCCCTCGTCTCCGGAATGATCGCTTCCTTGTCGTTTAAGAGAAAGGTACCTAAGAGGATTACGGGCCAGACAACGAGGTAAAGAGTAGCAGAGAGCTGTCGAGTAATACACCTTGACCGTAAAGAGAGGTTGACAGAAGCCCTCCCAGAATAAGCAAATACAGAGAGCGAACACAACGGCGCAACCCCTTTCCAAAACTCCACGACCTTGACATCTGAGGAGGAGATAACAAGAGGCACCAACTTACATGCTGCCCTTCCCCTCGTCAATCACTGCCGGTTCGGCTTGGGCAAGTACCGGCTCCTGAAGGCCTGCCCGATGGTACCTCCAATGACGCTCATACGGCTGCCGATCGTGCCGTCCTGCATGCGGCTGGCGAGCGCTTCCTCGAGCGCCGACTGCGTGACTGAGGCGTCTAGCGAACAAATCCGTCAGCGACCGCCGCCTCGGCGTTCCAACCAGCATCATCCAGAGAGAAACAAAAATAACCAGAGACGCGAGAGAGAGAGAGAGAGAGAGAGAGAGAGAGAGAGAGAGAGAGAGAGAGAGAGAGGAGAAGAGAACAAGGAATGAAAAGAACGTAAAACTCACCATCCAAGTCGCTAAAGCTGCTCCCCATACTGGGCGTCCCGTCGCTGCCCTCCCTCGAGGTCCCCTTTGCGCGAGCGCCCCTCGGCCCCGCAAGCTCGGTCGCCCGCCTCGGGGACAGGGGACCCTGCGAGGGGCCTCCTCCTCCTCCTCCTCCTGCGGCCATCCCTGCCCCCGTCGTCGTCGTGGTAGGAAGCAGGCGGCGCCCGTCGCCCGGGCCGGCCGTGGCCGGTCTGCGCGGGAGGACGGCCGGCGCCGGCGCCGCCGACGACGAGCCGATGGACGAGTCCAGCGAGGTCTGCGAGTGCGACTGGCTGGTGTCGTCGGCCACGGCCACGACTGCCGCCGCCGCCGCCGCCGCCGCCGCCGATGATGATGATGATGATGATATTGTTGACGCCAACACCGGCCGGCCCCGCCCGGCGAGGTCGCGCAGGTCCATGTTGTTCCCGCGCAGGGTGGCGCCCAGGTCCTGGCCGCTGCTGCTGGCCGCGCCTTGCTGCGTGAATGGGGCGAAGGCCGGCTCGTCGTCGTCGTCGTCGTCGTAGTCGTCGTCGTCGCCGCCGCCGCCGCCGAAGGGGCCATTGCCACCGCCCCGGGAGCCCTTTGGAGGCTTCTGAAAGCGTGGGGGGCGGCGGATGATGCGGCTCTCGACGTGGCTGTCTGAGGAGGACGAGGAAGAGGAGGCTGCCGGGCTGGGCGGCGCCATCTCGGCGCGGTCCGGCTGCTGGGGTCGCTGCAGCTGTTGCTGGGCGCGCTGGTCGATGGAGGGAGTTGGTAGGTGTGGGAAGCGGCGTCTCGCGGGATCGCTTGGCCGGGTGGCAGTCCCTGGCCTGCTGGCCGGTTGGTCCTGTAGGGCCGCGTACGGAGCGGCCGGGTAGGCGGGGGAGTTGAGAGCGCTTCCGGGCCGGATGGGATAGGCATTCTTGGCCGTCGGCACGGGCCCGGCCGTCCCCCCGCTTGGTTCCTCCCCCCTCCTCCCCAGAGGGGTGGCGGTCTCCTTTCGGTTGGAGAGGGCCGACGGGGCGCGACCGGTCCCCAGACTGGCGCGCCTCGAGGGGTTCACGCCGAGCTGCGAGTTCCCCTGAGGCTCGGCACCAGGCACCGGCGATGGAGCGTTGGACCCCCTTGCTGCCGCCGCCTTCAGCATGTGCGCTCTGAGCTGGGACGTATGACGCTCAGTCAGATAGCTGGCCATCTGAAGGAGGAACTCGACCGTGACGTCGAACTCGCTGGCGCTGGCACAGTGTCAGTTTCTTTCTTTTTTTTTTATTTTTTTTTTCTCGCGCCGGCAGCGGGGTTCCCAGAAGGTGAGGTGGTCTCACAGCTTCGTCCCTAGAGGCGACGGCGGCGTTGTCAGCAAAACGGCAGGGTGTGGCAGGCGGAGAACTTCATCAGACGTACAGTCAACGTTATCGAGCACAGAATCGGACAGGATGCTCCATAGCGCCTCGGATTTCTTCTCGCTCCAGTTCACCTTGAACAGAGATGTCAGCCTCGAGCTCCGAACCCGTGAACGCGTGAAGCTTCCATGGCGGGCACAGTGCGAAGCTCACTGTTCCTGGGTCGACAAAGTCGCCGCGATTGAAGGGCAATCGAATGTAGACATGGTATCTTGGCTCTCGTCCTTCTCTGGCGTCTAGGTCGGGTTTCCTCCGCCTCTCTGTCGCCGGTTGGTCTGCCCTCTGCCTCGCGTCCATCTTCTCTACGTTGTTCGTTTGATGGAAGTGAGATTGCTGGGGCTGACTGTTCGTGTAAACCGAAATGGGAAAGGTCTGGATTGAGCTTGGTGTTACATAACTAACTACCTGCCTGCCTACGCGGTAACTACTACAGTACGTTACTGGGGGAGTCTTGGCGCAGTGATGCAGTTAGGCGAGCTCTTGCTCAGGTCTTGGCGTTTTTGGCCCTGTAACTAACGTTAGCTGTTCCATAGGCTGCCGTTGCTGGGCAGATTTGCAGAGATGCATGCAGCATGTCAGCCCCGAGACCAAAAAATCGCGTCGCATTCACGCCATTCAAACCGACCCTGAAAGACGGCCGATTCGTTCAACACTGATGATAATTCACCACATTCCCACCGCCCTAGGTTTTCAGAACAGCCAGCTCGATCCCATTGGTTGCACATCTTCCTTTTAGCCTTCTCTTGCACCAACCAGCCAACCGACTATGGCGCCCTTAATTCTGCACAACGTGCCCGACGAAGAGCTCTACGTCGGCGACGACGGCATCCAAAGACCCTATGCCATGGTCTTCCCACAGTACGTGCTGCGGCTTGCTTGCATGCTTGACGCCATGTGTTCTAACTCAACGCGCCCGCAGGCAGGACGGGTCCTTGCGATCGAGGAAGATGACGCACGAGACGGGCTCTTTCGGCAAGTCGACGCGCCGAACAAGATCCAAAATCGCGACGCCGGCGAAGCGAGAAGACCCTACGTTAGCCGCGGCGGACAAGGTGTTTAGCAGTTGGATCGCGAGCCAAAACCAGAATGCGACGCAGGCGAGCGCCCCCGCCACGTCGGGCCAACGGAGACCGACCCTGAAGCCCTCCACCTCTTCCCAGAGCCTCTCCCAGGCGCAGGACGAGAGCTCTGCCCCGTCCCAAACCCGCTTCCTGAAACAGCGGGAGCCTACCGAAGTGATACTGCGCGGGTACCGCTCTGCGCAGCAACAATATGCCGCCATCAACCACTACGAGCAGCTCGCCGGCCGGATATGCGAAGACTACCCGCGCGAGCCACCGGTCGAGAGCCGGCGCTACAAGTCGGAGCTGCGCGACCCGGCCTTCACCCGCCGCCGCGCCCTGACCCCGGAAGAGCGCGCCAAGGTGAACCGGGCCGACAGCGGCGAGCACTGGGTCAAGGTGACGTTCGAGTCCGCCGAGGCGGCCGACGCCGCCATCTTCGCCTCGCCGCAAAAGGTCCTCGGCCACCTCGTCTACGCCGAGCCGTACCACGGCATCCCGCCCCTGCGGGACGAGGCGATCCCCGACCCGTCCACCATGACGGGCAGCGGCCTGCAGCGGACGTGGTCGTCGTCCAACCGGCGGCACTCCCGGACCCAGTCCGGCTTCTCCGCCGCCCAGCAACAGCAACAGCAACAGCAGCCTGGCGGCGGCCTCGACTGGTCGCCCCCGCACTCGCACGCCTCCACCTCGCTGACCGCCGACACCACGACCATCGACTCCGCCCCGGACACCACCACCACGGCCTCCTCGAGCACGGTCGGCATCGCCAACGGGGCCCCGCCGGCCGCGGCGCAGGAGAACGACGGCAACCCGGACGGCGAGTTCTGCAGGCTCATCCCGACCGTGCGCAAGGCCAAGCTCCTGCCCATGGAGCAGGCCCTGCTGCCCGCCCCGTCGCTCGCCCAGCGCATCGCCACCCACGTACCCTTCCTCCGCTGGTTCAACGGCGCCATGATCGGGAGCGAGGTGCCGCGTACCGAGACCGGCGAGTTTGACTGGAACAGGGCGAGTCTATATTGGAAGCTCATGTGGTGGCTCGACTTTTTGCTCGGCCTCTTTGGGGGGGAGATCCGGGACGTCGAGAAGGACGATTAGGGTGAGATGGGGTGCGAAAAAAAAAAAAAGGAAGTACGTTAGTAACTAACGAATGGTTCTCTTCTGGGCGACATGGTTAGAGGTCGATACTTCTCGGTGTGGCCGTCGGGATTTTTCAGGGTCTTTTTTTTTTTGGGGGGGGGGGGGGGAAGGCGCACATTGCTTTGTGGTCCCAGACCGGACGGTGGTGTTCGTTTATGTTGTATTTGAGCACCTCCTTATTACAATGTTTACAAGTGACCATGATGATACCTATTTCTCTCTCGATCCCGTTCGCGCATGTACAGATAGATATATTTATTGGTTGCCCCAGTTCGGAGACATATCCCCTTCAAATCCAGCCCTCTAACGAAGCCCTTTCCCACTGCCGCCATTCATACATGGATATATATATGTTATATCGTCATTATTGTGCATCACCCCACGTTTCCTCGAGTAGATGCTGCGAATCCCCTAGGCCTGGACCGACTCTACCGTGAACGCTGTTGTCGGATGACCCACGCCGTAGCCCTTCGTCGCGCCACGGCGACAGCTCCCCGTCGTCGGCATCCCCATGTACGTCCTCGGGAGTCCCTTCATCGCCGTGCTGCTGCTCGTCCGCATCGTCGCTGTCTTGCCTCCCCCGCCCCCCCGGATCAGCTGACGATTCCGCGGCGTGGTATTCGATGTCCTCGAGCAGGTCCTCCGGATTCAGCCTCAGCGGCTGTGGCTGCGGCGAGAACGGTCGCACGTTCCGCGACCGGTTGAACTCGGAAAATATGCTGTTGCTATCGGCATCCCGGTCTCTCCCCCTCGCCGGGGGGTCCGAGGTGGTCACCGCCTCGGCCAGGCTCTGGTACCGGTCCGGGTCCCCCAGTAGACTATCCGACCTCGACGTCTTTCCCCCGCCTTGCGTCGTGTCCGCGCCCGACATGTCCGCCAATATGCTCTTGGGTGGCAAGATGCTGAACAGCTTCGCCCCGCCTTCGCCCGACCCGACCCCGACCATGGCAGCACCGCTGCCTCCGTCGCCGCCGCCACCACCACCACCACCATTACCACAACCACCACCTCCTCCTGCTCCGCCTGCTCCTCCTCCTGGGATGACGCCTCCCTTGCCCGAGAGCGAGCCGATGGCGGCGTCCTCGTCGGCGGCGAACAGGTCGACGCCCCGCTCCAGCACGTCCTCGAGCCCGCCGCCGGACCAGCCCTTGCGCGCCAGGCTCTCGAAGATCTCGACCTCGGCCCGCACGAGGCTGCAGCTGGCCTCGACGATGCGGCCGCTCGCCTCCTGGCTCTCGCGCAGCAGGACGCCGGCGTGCTCGCCGTGCAGGACCGTGAGCCCGTCCAGCCGGGCGGTCAGGGCGACCAGGTGGCCCCTCAGCTGGCCGACGTCCCTCCTGCGCTGCCGGTTCATCATCTTGACCCCGTCCTTCTCGAGCCGCCGGATCTCCCGGCTCTGCGCCTCGACCGCGCGCGCGTACCGCTCCTCCTCGTCCTCCACCGCCGCCCGCCACCTGTCCAGGTCCTGCAGGAGCGGCACCTCGAAGGCGCGGTAGACCGTCTCCGAGAGGATGTGCTGGTGGTTGGCGACCAGGTGCTGCAGGCCGGCGGCGGCCAGGAGGGTGTCGGCGGTGCAGCTGCCGCGCGGGGTGGTGCTGAAGCTGTTGTTGTTGTTGTTGTTGTTGCTGAGGCTGAGCGGAGGGGGGTTCCCGCCGGCGGCCGCGCCGCTTGTGTTTGTGGTGGTCAGTTCGGCGCGGGCTTCTTTCAGGCGCGCGCAGGACTCGAGGGCCGAGCCGAACGTGGAGGCGGCGGTCGAGAGGGCGGCGAGGGCGAGGCGGTAAGCCTTGGCACTGGAGAGAAGGTCTGCGTAGGCGGCCTGGGAATTCGCGAGGTCGGCTTTCGTCAGGACGGCATGCGGCGGGCGCGGCGGGGGAGGCGGGGGAAGGTTGTATTGGGAGAGTGGGTTCGCGGTCGAGGCATACGAATAAGTCGGGCTGGCGGGGATGGGCGGCAGATGCGAAGGCCCCGGTGAGGGCGGTTCGTTTCCTGCCATGGTCGATGCGCTGCGTGGACTCTTATGGGCCAGGTCGGGAAGCCGTGTCGTGGTGGACGGTATCGGGCGGTAACGCGATAGTGTATGTACAACACTCGCCAGTTGTTTATCGCGTCCTTCCGAGTTCGGTTGGGTTCCCTCCCCCCCAAAAAAAAGATAACAACAGATCCACAGAGTTCTTGATTAGATGGGAACGTTCAGGGAACAAAATCCATGGCCAACGCTCATGCCAAGAGGAGGAAATCTCCAAAAAAGCTAATCAAGGATGACGATTAGTAGTATCGCGACTCCCCAGTCATACCAGTGATAAACCGTGCATCCACTGCCCGCCCTAACTTGCCTGCCGGATGCCCATGTGATAACAGCCGCTGTGGACCGACGGTGGGTCGCGTGGCGGCCAAGGGCTGGGGTGCTGGGAGGGGCGCGAGGGGCGCGAGGGTTGGGGGGAAGGGGAGGGGGGATAATGGCGCACAGACCTCATTGTGAGAAGTGGACATGGTGGGGTCGTCTTCAATGGAATGTTCGTCGAGGGACAACGAGAGTTGACGAACAATTGCGTACGGTTCGAAGTAGAGGAGCGCTAAATCCTTCTATGGTCGCTTGTTAATGCCCAGTTCGCTCACAAAGTGCATACGACCCATGATATTCCTCGAAGCCAGAAGACGAATAGAAAAACACGACTTAGAGCTCCGACTTGGCGTTGTTGTCGCCCAACGGCGGCAACCGCTCCCTCAAAAACGCCTCGACATCATCCATCTCCTCCAGGCAGGCCGAGTGTCCCATATCCCTATTATGGGGCCAAGTTAGCCGAGCACTTCAATTGTGAGCACCTTGTGATAACCCACTTGTAGATCTTCATTGTTACATTGTAACCCATGCCCTTGAGCATCTCGTACGACATCTTTCCGAGCTGTGTGTTCACTACCTTGTCGGAATCACCATGACCCATGAAGATGGGCGTCTCCTTGTTGAACTCTGGCTTGGGCACCAGTTCGCTGAACTTGAGGCTCAGCAGCAGGTATGACGAGAGAGCCACGATGCCCGCCAGCTTCACCTTCGAGGTCAGGCCGGAAAAGATGCTGATGGCACCGCCCTGGCTGAAGCCGCCCAGCACAATCCTCTCGGGAGGGATGCCAGCGTCGATCTCCTTCTGGATGAGCGCGTGAAAGTACGCCTGGCTCTGCAGGATGCCGGCCTCGTCCTCATTGCGCCGGAGGGACTCGGCGTTGCCGTCAATAGTGTGCTGCCGATGTAGTGAGCACGACTGGCCGTGCAACCTCGGGCGGGTTGAAAATGGGAAAACGCTGAGAGACGTACAATATCATACCAGCCCGGCATCTTCATCCCCCAGTTGCAAGTGATGGGAATTGATGGTGCATGGGGAAGGATAAACTTGACCTCGTCAAGGCGCTGCCGCCTCCGCCAGTTCTCAACGGCGCCCGCCCAGCCGTGGCCCGAGTCGCCTAAACCGTGGACGAAGATGACGGTCGCGGTATGCCGCGCAGTCGCCGGGAACAACAGGGGCGGCGCCCGCACGAGTGACGCCATGTTTTTTTTTTTTTTTTTTTTTTGTGCAAGATCCAGCTATCAAGCACAGAGCCTCGAACACAGGTTGTATGGAGAGGTAGCGTAGCGAAGGCTGCCTGGCGTGCCTGGGTCCGGCTCTCAGAGGATGATTCTTTTAGCGGGGCGTTTTAAGATACCGCTGGGGGGTACCCGGGCATTCGGGTTAGGGTCTAGTTCCCGGGTGATCCACCTAGCCGTGCTAGTGGCGTGCCTGGCTCGCCCTGGGTTAGGCGAGTTGGAGAACCGCGCGGCTTCCACATCGAGTGTGGCATGATATCATGGAGCGCTATCCGTAATTAGTCAATGCTTACCGAAACAGGCAATACAAGTCAAATGCCGAAAGCGAATCCACGACCCGTGCAGCAAGTACTTGACGACCGGCGGTTCAACCATTTGTAAAATTGCCACTCGAGTTATAAAGCAGGAGACGGCTTGAGAGAGAGAGAATTTCACTTGCAGAGCCGTTGCGTGTCATGTTTCCATCCCGGATTTCGAGGCACTTCACCGTGTTACTTCTGTCGACTTCGATCCTCATTCTGGCGCTGTTCTTAAATTCCGCGTCCCCTTTGGCGCGTAGCCTGCCATCTTTGACCAAGGTCAAGAATTTCAGCTCGTGGTTCAAGCCAGCACAGTCCTCGGCCAACATGCCCAAAGCACCGGTGTATTTCTTCAGCCATGGAGGGGTAAGGATTATATAAAATAATGAAAAAAGAAAAAGAAAAAAGAAAAAAGAAAAAAAATATTCTCCCAAAACCCTCCCGCTAACACACGCTTTCCCAGCCTGACGTCCAATACAACAAGACGCACCCGGTCTACCCGGTCCTCCAGAGAATCGGCAAGGAGATCACGCAGAAAGTGAAGCCCAAGGCCGTGGTAGTCTTCTCGGCTCACTGGCAAGCTGAACCAAACGAGATCCACCTCAACAATGCCGAGGACACCGACCTCATCTACGAGTATGTCTGACCCTGATTCGGAACGGGACCCAAGCGAAGAACGATGATGGCTAAACAACAATCCCCCCCCCTCCCTCCCCTCTTTCCAGCTTCTACGGCTTCCCCCCGGAGTTCTACAAGGCCACGTACCCCAACAAGGGCAGCCCGGAGCTGGCCTCCCGGATCCTCGGCCTGCTCTCGGGCGCGGGCATCCGAGCGAGAGGGCTCAAGCGGGGGCTGGACCACGGCGTCTTCTCGGGCTTCAACGTGGCCTTCGACCCGGAGGAGAACCCGCTGGGGTGCCCGCTGGTGCAGGTGTCGCTCTTCAACAGCGAGGACCCGGACGCGCACTTCCGCCTCGGGCGGGCCGTGGCGCCGCTGCGCGACGACAACGTCGTCATCATCGGCACCGGCATGACGGTGCACAACCTGCGGGACATGCGCTTCGCCCGGGCCAGCCCCGCCCCGCTGCCGTACGTGGCCTCGTTCGACAACGCGCTCAAGGAGGCGGTCGAGGCCGACCTGCCCGTGCGCAAGGAGCGGATGGCCGCCGTCGCCAAGCGGCCCGACGCCAGGCAGGCTCACCCCTGGATGGACCACCTCATGCCCGTCTACGTGGCGGCCGGCGCCGCCGGCGAGGACAAGGGGGTGCAGACCTGGACGTTTCACGAGTCCTCCTTTGCCTGGGCGCAATATCGGTTCGGGGAGGTGCCGACCTAATCAAAGAGAGAGAGGGAGGGGGACGGAGGGAGAGAGAGAGAGAGAGAGAGAGACCGATTCCGATGAGAGCGGGGAAATAAAAAAAAAATACAAAGTCACTGGTTTTACGTGTGCTGAATTCTTGTGGCCCAACTCTTGTCGTCCCGGTTTGTCTTGGTCTAACATATCTATGTGCAGCATCACTGGAGCTGTATGAGTATATAGCTGACTGCCCTGCAAGATCCCCTGTATCGCAGTGAGACCAGCCTATTTCCTTTTTCCCCTGTACGATGAAGTTACAACAACACATGCTGCTGGTGCTGCTGGTACTGGTCATGAAAGAAGCACGTTATCCTCCCTCCAGAGCTCACGTGTGCGAACGAAAAAGTGCCAACGATCTGGATGATTGCGCCTCCCCTTCCCATCTCAGATAGTACTTCCCACAGTTTGTCATCGTCATCCAAGGACAGCCGGTCGACCATACATCTGACCGGTCCCCGGAAGTGAGCTCTGTCACATGGCGGCCACAACGGTATCGTCGACCAGGTCCGAGATGTCGCCCAGGAACAGGCTCGCCAGGACCGCGACGCCGCCGAAGGCGACGCTGCAGTAGTACACCCAGGGGTATGCGTCGGCGTAGGCCTGCTGGCCGGCGGAGACGAGCACCTCCCAGGCGGCGCGGTCACCGTCGACGCCGGGGAGGTCGCGGATCTCGCGGACCAGGCTGGCGGCGGTGAGGCGGACGACCTGGGTGACGACGGCCGGGTCGGCGATGCCGACGCGGGCGCAGGCGGGCGGGAGGAGGGTGGCGAGTTGCGGGGCGAGGCGGCGCGCGAGGACGTTGGCGTAGACGGCGTAGCCGACGGCGCCGCCGACGATGCGGACGGCGAGGGTCAGCGCGGTGACGGTGGCGATGGCGTCCGGGCGACACAGGATCGTCGCCACGGTCGAGACGGGGATGGTGATGCCCCCCACGCCGGCGCCGGCCACGAAGAGGATGGCGTACACGGCGCCAAGGTTGTCGCGCGTGGCGAGCGCCATGCAGCCGCACCCGGCCGTCATGAGCACCGACGCGGCCAGGATCAGGTACCGGATCCGGGAGCCGCGGGTGCGCGAGAGGAGTACCAGCGAGACGATGCAGCCGCCGAAAACCCCAAAAGCGAAGGGCATCCCGCGGATACCAACGCCAACTGGGCTGAAAGTGGAATAAGATTAGTGACTTGCTTGATTCTTAAGGGAAGATAAAGAAAAACAGAAAAGGGGGGGGAGTGTGAAAATGAGACGGAGAAAAATAAAGGACAAAAACATACTCGTGTCCGTATACGTTGTAAGCTTCCGAAGGCCAGAGGAGCAAGACGGAGAAGAAGTTGGCGCCCGAGATGAAGGTGATGACCATGGTGAGAGCTAGGGCTCGGGGCTTCTCGCTGAGGTGGCGGGGAACCATGGGGTTGCTGGTGCCCCGTCGCTGCCAGACGGCGAACGCGGCGATGAGGGCGAAGCCAACGATAAAGGGGGCGAGGGTTTGCGCGCTCGACCATGGATACTATACACGCGGATTGCGTTGTCAGGTTCTACAAACACTGGACAACAAAGAGGGGGGGTTGGGCAGGTGTTGATGGAGACGGCTGTTGATGACCAGGCAGGCTTACCTGATATCCTCCAGCTAAGATGCCGACCTCAAACGCAGCCAGCCCGGCGATCGACAGCAGGCCACCGACAAAGTCTGTCTTCTTCAGCAAGCCAACCTTGTCCTTCCAGCCGTGAACGCGAGCGCGGAGCGGGGGGAAGTAGAACAGGGCGGTCACGACGAGAGCGAGAAAGGCCCAGACCGAAGTCACGATGGAGATGTAGCGCCAGGTCGAGCGGGAGGCGATGAGCTGGGCATACATGGCCGAGGGCAAGAAGGGGAGAATGGTCAGGACCATGCCGGCGATGTAGTAGCCGCGGTGGGAGAGCGGGACAAGCTCGGCAGTGCCGGCCAGGGAGGTCAGCTCGTTGATGCCGGTGCCGATTCCGGTGATTGTCATGCCAGCTAAACAGGAGAGAGAGGTCAGTCAGGTATCAGAACATTTCCAAATTCAGATGCTTCTCTTTTTCTTCTTCTTCTCCTCCTCCTCCTCCTCTGCTTCCATGTCTCTTCTGATCCGTTCTTCTCGGAGACTCACCGATAAACATGGCCATGTTAGACGCGGCACCACAGATGACTTGGCCAAGAATGATAGTAACGTTTCCGGT
Organism: Thermothelomyces heterothallicus; assembly: GCF_042370625.1. Taxonomy (NCBI): domain Eukaryota; kingdom Fungi; phylum Ascomycota; class Sordariomycetes; order Sordariales; family Chaetomiaceae; genus Thermothelomyces; species Thermothelomyces heterothallicus. Next base: position 491,810 of record NW_027192563.1, on the reverse strand, counting down.
GATGGCGACGTAGCGGCGGCCCATCAGGTCCGAGAGCGCGCCGACAAAGGGAGCAATGGCGGCTGTGGCCAGCAGGTTGGCCGTGATGAACCAGACCCAGTAGCTGAGGCCGCCGAGATCGCGGTAGATGTACACCGGCGCGCTAGCTTTTTCATCGTCAAGGGAACATGAGAACCGGGACAGTACGAGTGCGCAACTGCGGAGTTCCGACAAGGAAGAGCGTACCGAACAGATAGAGAGGAGCCTGGGCGCTCGTCCACATGAATGCCAGCGCGGTCAAGGCCAGCCATCGGCCGATCGTGCTCTGAACGGAACCATTAATCAAGCTGGAAACTGGAGAAGAAACAGAAAGAAGTAACGAAAAAGAAAAAAATCCAGCTATGGCAAGGCACGAACCGTGCGATGGAGGCCCTCCCGATCCCCCGCGAGGCCGTCATCGCGCGCCATTGCGTTGCCGGAAGTGATAGCGCCGAGTTTCTGGCCGAGGCAATGGCGTGCCTCTTCAGAGACAGTGGACTCCGTTGCGGGAGGGGCCGACATTTGGGAGAAACTGTCGTTATAATTCTTTCTCCGGCTCTCTCCTTGTTTCCTGTTCTTGTCTTCCGTTCAAAAACACGGCCGTAAGCTGCGCTTCTTCGTTCTGTACTCTCGTTTAGTTTTGCTATAGGATTTGGAAGGAATATTTGGAAATACCCACACTAAAGACGTGGTAACAACCTCGGGGAGGACAGGGAAAGGCGAAATTGGTATACTGCCGTGTAGTGATTGAGGAAACGCCACTTCGTGTGGCAGACGAGGGTGCTCTTGTGCGTCTGCCAGGGAATATACATAGGGCAGGAACACACACACGCGGGAAGGAAGGATTCCGAGTATTCTTTTTCTCCCCCCTTACATCTAAACAAGTTAGATACCTCAGGTTGTGCTCTGCCGCTTCAGGTGACCGTCCGAAGTCGAGACTGCCTCCTCCGCGTGAGTCTGACATGACGATACCGCAAAGAAGGCGGATGGATGTGCTACCTCGAGCGCATCCTGGGTAACAGCGCGATCTGTAAGGAGGGCATCTCTGAAGGTTTCTGCAGAGGCTGAGTGTTCGGGTCCGTAGAGCTGGGCCCCGTGCTAAGCGCTGTGAGCTCGAATCACACCGACTGCTGAGGCGCGGAATCTGGCATCTTTCCCGCAGCAGCAGCAGTAGCTACCCGTTGTGAATGCAAGCAGCTTAAATTGATAATCAAGTCGGTCGCAGCATCACAAGGCCTCTCCACAAACCATATATCATCCATTTGGTAGGTGGTCCTGCAGGCAACCGATTAAAAGAAAAGAAGAATTTTTAAGTTAAAGCCAGAAATGGAGAGTATCACAATGCGAGTTACGTGCGAGAAATCAGTTAATCCTTCAGGGCTCGAGTCGGTCCGTTTTCTCCATACTTTCGTTCCGGTGATGTTGCTCACTAGCCCTTCGCCGTTCCAGAGCGGCCAAGACGAATATGTTGGTTGGATGGTTGCAGACCACGGAATCATTCAGGCTCTGCTAGCGAAGCTGGCAACCCGGGGCTACAGCAAGCCTCTCCACCGTCGGGGCGGGACCCCGGGCCTGCTAGCTGCGGCTATGCGAGTTTGCAAGAGAGACTGGAAAGAGCGGCCAGTCAACGAGTTGGATGATGAACGTGTAGATTAAAATAGAGCTCTGTCGACCGAGGGCCAGGTCGTTAACAGTAGTAAAAATAAGAGATCGAGGAGGCCAGACCCTGGACCGGCCTTGTAACTGAGCCTCATCCAGTACATATATATGTGTATATATATAGAGTGAAGAAAGAAAAAAGAGAGAGAGAGAGAGAGGTCAGAAAGAGGGGATAGAAGGAAACAACAAGGAAGGATACTTGAACAAAACATAAGTAGATGTGTAGACGTGTTGACGTGCGGGCGCAGGAAGTAGAGCCGCCGCCGCTAATAATCTTCTCGCTCGAGAGCAGCGTGGTATCCAAGAAAAACAAAGAGAACTGTGGTATCTCTCCCCCCCGGGAACGCCAACCGACCAACAACCAAAAGAAACAAAAACCAACAGACCAACAAGTGCCCCGTCCTTCCGTTCTCCCCCCCACCCCTTCTTCCTCTTCGCTCCCACAAAAAAAAATTTCCTTCTCCACGTCGCCATCCCCCTCCTTCATAGAGCGTAGTTCTCGGTGTGCAAAAAGATCTCCTCGAGCATGTCGTCGCCCCAGATCTCGGCCTGGAGGGCGGCGACCGTGTTGGCGACGCCGACGCGCATCGAGGGCGGGCCGCACACGAACACGGCCGTGCGCCGGCCCAGGATCCCCCGCCCGTCCGGCCCGCCCGTGGCCCACTCCCTCAGCATGTACCCGAGGTCCGGACGGCCGTACTCGACGCTCCACCCGCCGTCGATCTCGTGCGGGACCGGGAAGGCGAAGCGCATCAGCGACCGCTGGAACTCGGTCGGCGTCTCGGGGAACCCAAAGTCGAACCCGGACGGCGGGCCGAACGTGCTCGTCGGCCGCGGCCGCGAGAAGCCGGCCCCGTCCGTGCGGAGGTGCGCCAGTTCCGGCGCGCGGACGGGCTCTGCACTGCCCTTGTCGCCGCCGCCGCTCTCGGTGGTCGCGCCCGTGTTGGCTTGAGCCTGCTCGGGGTTTTGGTCGTGCTCATTGTAGTCATGACTCTTGACGTCGCTGGGCATCTCATTGCCGCCGCCACCGCTGCATGCTTCGCTTAGCACTTGGCTCAGGCGGGGTTTGGCTTCTGCGATGAGCTGGCTGTACCGCTGTCTCCCTGCCGGCGGGGCGTAGTTGAAGTGTGGGGTGCCTTCGGGGCGCAAGGCGCCGAGAGGCGGGAAGTGGAACTCGCCGTCCATCTTCTTGTTCTTCTTCTTCTGCGCGCCCCCCGAGTGGCCGTCCGAAGAGAGCGGCTCGGAGCCCTTGGCGTCGCCATCGCGGCCTTCGAGCCGGCGGAGCGCCTCCTCGGCGGGCGACAACCCGGTCCCGTTCGACGGCGGAGGGCCCGGGGGCGGGGGCGGGGGCGGGGGCGGGGGCGGGGGCGGGAAGGTGTGCGGTTGGAGGTACTTCTGCTGCGGCAGCGCCGTGATGCGGTCTTCGTCCTCGCGGCGGAGCTCGCGCTCCCTCTCCGGATCGCCCTGCGCCTCGGCCATGATGAGGGCGCTGTTGCGCTTGCTCGCGATGCCCGCGACGAAACCGTCCAGCTTGTCGTGGAACATGTTGCTCAGCGGCCGGGGCGCGCGGCCGTGAGGCATCGCGTGGTTCGGCTTCTGCCTGACCGCCGCGGTGACGAAGAACTTGCAGGTAACGCTCTCCGGCGGCGCCGACTCGCGGCAGATGCGGAGCTCCTCGCGGAACCAGTCCATGGCCTCGAGCCGCTTGAGCGCCCACACCACCACGATCTTCTTGGTGATGGCCTTCCCGTCCCGCATGCGCTTGATCAGGTTCAGGAGCTGCGACATCAGCGAGGTGATGCCGCTGCCGCCGGCGATCAGGATGCACGTGTCGAACGCGGCCAGCTCGCGACGCATCCCGCCGTAAGGGCCGTCGAGGAAGGCGCGGTACGTGTGGAAGGGCCCCTTCTCGATGGCCGTCTCCAGCACCTTGCGCGTGAAGCCCCCGTAGGGGCGGAAGACGAGCACGCAGTCGCGGTACTCCTCGCCATACTCGGACGGGAAGTCCTCGCTGCAGAGGGAGGAGATGGTGAAGGGGTGGTTCTCGAGGAGCGAAATACCGGGCATTCGCAGATAGACGTACTGGCCCGGCTTCCACCGCATCCGCGTCGGGATCGTGATCTTGATGGCGTTCTCCGTCATGATGTTGATGGCGGCCTCGTCTCCGATGAGCCAGGACATGCGCCAGGGTCTCGCCCAGTTCAGCTTGAGGAGGCGCAGGATGTTGCACAGGACAAGGATGGCGACGGACGCGTACAGGTATCCCCAGGACATGAGAAAGTTCTTGGTGTGCCAGAAGAGCACGCCGAGGTAGACGTAACCGACGGGGGCGTGTAGGAGCGAGAAGAGCTCGTACGCAGTCCGGCGGATGACGGGCAGCGAGGCGACGCACAACCAGCAGAGCGGAACGAGGCAGGCGATTCCGGAACCGTAGATGATGCCGCTCCCGGGGGGGAAGAGCTTCTGGAACACCTGCATCCCGCCGTCCTCCCAGACGGGCTGGACGTAGAACGGGATCATGTGGATCAGCGACATGAAGAGACAGAGGTACCCCAGCCAGCGGTGGAAGACGTTGAGGCGCTCGGGTCCGATCCCCGTGATGATGGTGAGGATGTTCGCCTTGGTGCTCGTCGCGAAGATCCAGGGAGTCATGGCGACGGCGATCATGCCGGAGCGGATGGCGAGCGGGGGAGACCCGAACCGGATGCTCTGCCAGTACAGAGGCTGCTGCAAGAAGCTGAAGACGGTCACGAACGCGAGAGCGATGAAGACGCAACCCAACACGGCGAGGGAGCTGAAGGTGAACCGGTGTTTCCTCCACACGATGTCCGGGATCGGGCGGTAAAAGACCCATCTGAAGAGGGCGAGGGTGTCGTTGACGAAGCCGACGGACGAGAAATGCGCCTTGGGCCTGAAGTTCTTGTTCTCCATCGGCGGCTCCTCCGGGAAGAAGTGCCTCCCCGACTCGGCCGTCGTATCGGCCGTCGTCACGGCCGTCGCCAGAGCCGCCGTCCGGTCCCAGCCCGGGTCCAGGGAGTACAGTTTCTGGAAGTGCTGCTCCATCTCCTGCTTGTATATGGCCTGCCGGATCTTGTCCTGCCAGTAGTGCCATATCCTCACCACCACCGTCAAGCCCCCGACCGCAATCGCAAAGTAGGTCCATCCCAGCCCGTACTTTCCAGACTTCGTCCACGGATCCAGCGTGAGCGCCTGTACTAGGCCGGGAGGGCTGTTCGGTGAATAGGGAATGTCGATTCGTTTCACAAGCCCCGCAAGAGCCTGCGATGAAGCATCCGCGGCGCTCCCTAGCGCCGGCTGCTCCGGTGAAGCCATCTGCCGTGTTGATTGGGCTCGTGGGAGCCGGTCAATCGTCTGGCCCGGGCACTGACTGCCCTGTCACCTCTCTCCACGACCTCCTCGGGACCAGAATCGCCGTCAAGGCTGTTGCTGACTGAAACAGCGAGACCGAGAAATGTCGGGCCGCCAAATATTAGTTGGTGCTGATCATCGAGACTTGAACATCCATAGGAATAGCGAAAAAGAAGGGCGCCGAAGGGTGAGTATGCCGTCGGCCCGGGAGAAGAGTTACGGTGATATATATAAATATATCCTCCCTGTCGAACGGGGGTGGCGCCGCAACAGCGTGGCAGTGGCCGTGTGGCCCAACTTCCGGTTTTGTTGATTTTTGGCACAATATGCGTCTTCCTCGAGTTTAGGCGGTTGTTCGATATGCGCGCTGGGAGTTGATACTCTCTGGGGGCAGCTTGATCCCGGCCGAGCCTGTCCAACGGAGCCAGAACTCGGCGACGCAGTTGATGCACGGCAGAAGGTGGCCTGCGAGCGAGGTTTTTTGCGAAGCTCGGGGCACACCAAGATTCGGCTGTTGCGTGAGATCTAATATGGGTTAAGCTGTGCTGCACGGCTGCGTCGGTATCACACGGCAGCGGAGATAATGTCGCCGGAAGACCCAGGCACAGTCGGGTATTGCGCTAGTGTAGGGTCTGTTGGCGGTATGTACGGATGTAGAGGAGATACAACTCCACTAGTCGGCAGAGCTGCACAGGCGGACAACTATGCTTCGGGCCTTGCAGGTTCGGCAAGCATTGGGGGGGGGGGGTGTTGTTTGTTGGGAAATGGCCATACTCTGTACCGCAGCAGTGATCTGCAGCTGCTGCCCTATCTTTTTTTTTTTTTTTTTCTCTTTTCACGAGGCGTTGCTGTTGCCGTTGCGCAAGCGGACGGGAAACACGCGCAGTTGGCAACGTGCGCGCACGGAAGATAGATGCTATGGCGGGAACGTTCTCACACACTCCCACGAATATGGAGGTTTCTCGGTGATAGCAAGTTCCTCGCACCAGGAACGCGTGGAACAAGACAAATGTGCCACTTGAAAAGCCCTGGTCAAGTAGTTCACGTCAATGTCCCAGGAGAATATCATCCAGTCAGGAAGCCGCAATCCATGAACCAAAGAGAACCTTCAGCAGCCCAGTCGCGAATGCGACCGTCAATGTGGCCGTCCGCTAGCGTACTGTGTCTGCTTGACTTGCTTGCATCTGGGATGCGGGACGCGAATTGGATTCGAGCATCCCCGCAGCAGCAGTGACCGCCCCTCCCCCAGCGGCCCTCGAGATTCCGTGCAAGCCGTTCAGCAGCATTGTGACTTACCCGGAGGGCCCCAATCAAACCATGCGTCGAATCGCGTTCGAGGAGCGAGGTGATGATTGAGTTACAGCCCGGCGAATGAGGCGCAAGCAACAGTTGGGGGGGAAGGTGGTCACTGGTGGTGGGATGTGTTCCGGGGAAGAGAGGCCGGCCCGAGTGGGGAAGTTGCACGAACGGTGACAGGGTTATCTTCGGTCATCTCGAGGCTCGGCGGCAAGCACGAAGTCCTGATTGGCCAACCACTCTTTCCCGTCTCTGCTCTTCAACCCTGCTGTGATCTACGAATGGAACGACTTGCTGCAGGGGACCTCAGGTACCGTACCTGACCCGTCTCGGAAACCGGGAACTGGATAACTGCCTAACTAATAGTGCCCCTTCATCCTCCCAAAATGGTGCAGTGTCCTTGCTTCCTCCGCGAGGGAGGGCTTCCGAAGTTCATGGCTGAATGGAGATTTTCATGCAGCGTGTCACGCACTTGTGCAGTGCATGCAATCAAGCAATGAGCAGGACTTGGCTCCCGTCTGTTCCGGCAGGTTGGGTCGGCCGTCTCTCATAACCGCCCTGGGAACGGTGATAGGCTGCTGTCTCGACTCAATAGTCTCGACTAGACGGTTGCGTGATGAGGAACACTTGCGTTGGCTGTCCGGATAGCAGATTGGTCACTAACTACATGCAAACTGCCGCCCCGCTCAGGTATCCGAATCCGAATTCCAGAGTCCTTGTGGTGCCTGTGATGGAGATGCGCACCGTGCATGCGGGTAGTCTAGAGACACTCTCGGAAGAGACGAAGGGGCTGTTTGAAAGTCCTCAATTACCATGACTCGACACATTACGCGAAGACTGGCGGATACCCGGTTGTGCTCAGTTCGCAGAAAGTTCCCTTGCCCTGTTCCCGTCAAGAGCTAGCCCGCTCACATCCACACTGAGCGTCCGTCCCTGCACCATCTCAGCCAGCACGATACCCGTCCCGAGACTCATCGCGATACCCCACGGCCCGTGGCCGGCGGCAATATACACCCCACCCTCGGCTCCGGGTCTCGTCACCACACCAGCACCGAGGTCTCCATCCCGTATCCGCGAGATGATGGGCGTCCCCCACGCCGTCACCGGCCGGAAGCACAACCCCTCCCGCACGACCTCCAGGTCGTCTTCCGCCTCCGCCCCGGTTCCAAGAATCTCCCTTGCCGCCTGCCGCAGCTGAGCCAGGTCCTCTTTGTATGGCGTCGCCTTCCCCGCCGCAGCGTTCGGAAGCGGCAGAGTCGATGAGTTCAACCCTGAGAAATAAATGTGCCCGTCCAGTCTCGAGAACATCTCTGGGCAGAACCCCTGTTTGTGCGTGGTGAAGACGGCATGGCAGCCTTTGCTCTCCAGTCCGGCATGCCACCGCGGCGACTTGAGAACCAGCGAGTGCCCGGCCAGGCTCTGGATCGGGACCTGCAGATCCGACTTGGGGAACAACGTCTGGAAGACCTGCCCCGTCCACGCACCGGCCGTGATGATCAGCCTCGCACAGGGCAGCTCCGTCTCCGTGGCAGACGGCGTGGTATCGATGATGCGAATACCGACCAGCTCGCCCTTCGCATCCGTGCTCACCGAGACCGGCTTGGCCGGGTGATGAAGCTTCACACCGCGCCGGAGGCATTCTTGCAAGAGGAACTGGCAGAGCAAGAGGGGATCGAGCTGCGCCGTCGAACCCTCGTCGCTGATGAGTTCGATGTGGTCGCCTTCCAGCCTCCGCAGCCACCCCGGCGTGTTTCCGGACAAGGAGTCCTGGATCACAGGGGCCGCGTCGGCGCGGCTGGTTCCGTGGCGTAGCCAGTCGTCGCCTCGCGAACTCGAGTCTCGCGCCGCGGCAGATGCTGCGTAGCTGACGCATGTAGACCGCGAGTAACCCCATCTCTCGCGTCCGCCGTGTTCCTCTGCAAGCCGGCGGTGCTCATTGAAGCTGAGGGCGCCGAGAGCTGTCAACGAGGGCCCAAACCAGTCCTTGGCGAGGAAGCCGCCGGCGTAGCCAGATGCAGAGGAGAAGAGCTCCGGTGACGGCTCGACCAGTTGAATGCTTGTCGGATCCTGATGCTGGGAGAGGTAGTAGGCCGTCGAAACACCGATGATACCCGCCCCAAGGATGACGGTCGAAGACATCTTAAACAGTTGCACGACGGAACTGAAGCCAGAAAGCTGTTGTGGAAAAAAAAAAAAAGAAAACCCTGTTGGGGAATATATCACATAGTCCGTTTCGCGAGGAGGTAATAGCTGTTCATTATTATATATACCACCAAACCTGGGGGAGCACCGATCGACGTGCCGGCAAGTAACAATAACCCCGCGCCCTATTCCCCGAGCACATCCATAGCGCCGCATGAGCGGGTCGATGGACAAGCCGAGATCTGAACCAGGCACAGGTTATGGAGCAGTCGACCCGGCGTGACGCCCTTGGATTAACAAGAATTCTTCCCCACTCCCCACATGGAGGGGCTCTGTTGGGAGATTTTTCGAATCGGAAAGCAGGGCAATCCAGTTTACACATCAATCAGCCCATCTGTTTTGCAATCGTTACACAGTAGTACCGTGCCAAGCGGCTATTTGAATTGGAAGGTTCGGCATTCCCAACAAAGGATGGAATCGAAGGTGGTCATTGTTACCGGCGCGAGCCGTGGTATCGGCCTCGCTGTTGCCCAATCCCTGTTGGCGTCATCCCAAAAAGTGGTCCTTGTTTCCAGGTCGACCGATCAGCTTCAACAGCTGAAGGATCGCTTTCCTTCTCAAGTCGCTTTTCTCGCGGCTGATATGACAGCTGCTGACGTAAGTGAATTGCACCGCGCGAGAAACACGGCCGACCTTGGTTGCAGCAAGCTCGGAACGTGCAGAGACATTGCAGGGGCCTATGTTGACCTTTCTCAAGACAGCCCGGAGAGTAACAGAGCTCGCTACCCTTACCTTTGGGAGGATAGACGGGGTCGTTGTCAACCACGGCGTGCTTTCTCCCATGACGCGAATCGAAAATGCCTCGATCGAGGAGTGGAAGAAGCTCTATGATGTGAACTTCTTCAGTGCGCTTGCCTTGGTGGGTGAGAAGTGCCAAGGGCGACAAAGAACCGGCGCTGACGCTTTTACAAGACCAAGCAGGCAATCCCTCACCTGCGGGCTTCGAAGGGCCGAATCGTATTCGTCTCCTCCGGCGCCGCAACCGGCGCTTATACTGCGTGGGGAGCCTACGGCTCTTCCAAGGCTGCCTTGAACTCTCTTGCGAAACACATCGCCGTTGAGGAGCCCGACATCACCGCCGTAGCCATCAGCCCGGGTCGGGTCGACACCGACATGCAGAAAGAACTTCGTGAGAAGGGCTCGGAGATGTCGAAGAAGGACTACGACACGTTCATGGCCGACTTTGAAGAGGGCAGACTGAACAAGCCCGAGCTGCCCGGCGGTGTCATCGCAAAGCTGTCTCTGGACGCCAAGCCAGAGCTTTCCGGCAAATATTTTAAGTGGGATGCATCAGACTTGGTTGAGTATCGCCAGTAGTTACGGTAATCTTGGGATCTGCCAGAAATGCTGGTCAGCTTTGATCGTACCAAGAATCCATGGAGCATTAGACGCTTTGGATAAGGGCAATCAGACAAAAAAGAAGGCTTTATGTTCCTCCACATGTTAAGCTTCGGTATTAGCATGGAATAAAGTGGTTCATCACAAGCTGCAAAGTCAGTTCCAGTATTGAAGAGAAAGCGACCTACCGTCTGCGACGTCCTTCGCCTCACACTTGATTCACGAGTTGACGACTGGGTTCCGGGTCAGTATGATGCTGAAAAAGCGGCACTCATCCTGCTATAATCGGGTGTTGTTGGAGATCAGGTGATATGTGTCCATCATGAATTATCGGCATTGGAATGAATAGTACAATATTGAGCATCATGTCGCGGATGTATCCGTCGTTGGAAATCGAACTGGTTCTGCGAAAGCCATCTGCAACCACAGGCCTGTTAGCGAAGCGAGGCCTAGAGATCAACGGCAATAGGTAGTTTTGGCTGCTAGGATTGGATAAGTTCAGAGATGTCGTTTGGCTTGACAGTGTCTATCACCATGTGTAGGTCTGATAGGGGCGACACGATATGCTCATCATTGCAATGGCTCGAGGAAAAGAAAAATGTCCCATATCTGCGTACCTTACCTGAGCATTACTTTGCTCGGACCAGAAGACAAAAAAAAGCTGGAGCGGTATTGCTGTTGTTGGAGGGAGGAAAAGAGAGCCAAGTGTTTGATGTTGTGTAGACGCGTCGGACTCCTTGGCCGGAAGAACTCTACTTGGATTGAGAGGTGGACTCTAGAATTTTTTTGATGCTGCTAGTAGGGTTCTAGTGGGCCTCATCAAAGGTGCCCGTTGTGGCTGAAGCACAACGAGGGGCACTAAGCCACAGGGAAGGGTGGGACGCGTCAAGAGTGGCCGCGAGCTGGCATTGGGTGCGTCAGGAACCACTGACAGAAGGAACGGCAAGCAGGTATAAAGACTGTTCACCAACTCCAGGCTAGGGGAGCACTCGGCTCTCCTTAGTTCACAACCATGTTTGTTCATCTCCCAAGGGCTTCGAAGTGCTACATCCCCTGGGGAAAATCATTTCACACCTGATTTCAGACAGTTGCACGTCGTCTTCCACCAGCGCCGCAGCCTGCAACCTCGCTCTTGCCTTCGTCGTCCTCGAGGGGCCGGGACCCTCTTTCTGGAACATCATCATGTCAGATCACGAATTTGGAGGTTAGTTATCACTTTTACAGCATTTTACCTGGTTTCATTCACTGTTCCGAAATTTATTTTATCTCGTTCTGGCAAACTGCCTTCCCACGCTGTTGCTTGCCTTTGTGGCTGCGCTTATTCAAGTGAATCGCAGTCGCGCAGCCGCTTTTATACAAGAAGCATCCAGTTGGTCAAGGAGAAGTTGATATTTCGATGCGACTCCTCTCTTGCGTCTGTGGGTTGCCCGGGGAAGCAGCCGATACAAATCACGCGAAACTGACTGTTTGTGTCGGCGATACTCCAACTACACCTTTCCGCCATCGTATCTTGAGCTTTAATTTACCAATGTGGTCAAGCGTCCTCCCGCATCGGTTTGGTACTGGATGATTTTCGATGCGGACCCGAGTAGTTCTCCTTCCAGTCTTACACAACGGTTTACTTCGCTGGATATGGCATCGCAGGCTAACGTTTGCTAGGCAACGATGACCTCTCTCTACCAAAAGGTGTGTGTTATATTATTGCTCTGTTCCAGATGGCCGAGCTGTTGTGGTTAGAGCTACAGTCTCCTGCTGTTGATTTCATATCAGCGGCTGAGGTAGTTGTAGCCGCTGTCCAGCTCAGATAGTTCGAGGAATGCCCGTGACTTTATCTCGATCGATCTTCCACCCGTGCCACTGAACAGCCGGGCCATAGGATGAGATGCGAGATCCTTGCGCGGCCGCCTCGAGCAGCAGTGCACCGGGGTTTCCAAGTGTCCCGGCCACCAGTAGCAGATGAGATGCTGACCTCAATTAAGCCACCGTACAAAAAATAGTCGGTGAGATCTTGGCGGGATCGTCTGGCATCGCCTTTTCCAAGGAAGCGCGCGACGTCCTCATAGAATGCTGCGTCGAGTTTATCACCCTCATCAGCTCAGAGGCGAACGAAATTTCGGAGAAGGAAGCCAAAAAGACGATTGCGTGCGACCACATCATCAAAGCGCTCGATCAGCTTGGTTTCCCGGACTATGTTCCGGCAGTCCTCGAGGCCGCTGCCGAGCATAAAGAAGTCCAGAAGGTAGGCAAGCCGAATCGCTCGGTACGTTTCTCTCGATTCTAATCGAGTTTCTAGGGGCGTGAAAAGAAGGCGAACAAATTGGAGCAAAGTGGGCTGTCGCTGGAGGAGCTGGAGCGTCTCCAGCAAGAACAGTTCGCCGCCGCGGCCGCGAGGCATAATTGATCCGTCTGCGTAGGGCGATCGGTGCAACACTGCGGCGCAAACTTGATGTATCAACAAATGGCGATGAGGCGCAGGTGGGGAGGATCGTTGGTTGAATCGTTGTTGACCCGGGAAGGCATGCATTGATTTGGCGTTGGAGCGCAATCGTTTAGATGGTTCGGAGACTTGCGGTATAAATGAGCCTACGTTTTGTTGCCGGGTTGGTTTGATCCGCCGTCTTGACGGGAAGTGGATGGTTTGCATCAGATGTTCTTTCGCAGCATGGCGTAGGCTAATGCGCCGGTGGGTGCTGGGCGCAGGGCCATGTCGAGAAGGCGAATAAGGGCAAATGGGACTGAGGCGCTGGGCACCGTCCCTCGGATGTTCTGCGTCCTCGACCATGAAAGACGGCGGAAAGGGTCGTGGTTGGAGACTCATACAAGCCCTATATTCGGAGCGACCCAGACCTATCACCTACATACAACCTACTTCCTCCCACCCGAGATGCAACGCGACAGGGATATTCCGCCATGTATGTCCCTCTGTCCGAGTGGAAAAGAGATCTAGTAGCCATCCTTGCCCCACTTGTTGTACTTGTCGTGGAGTCTCTGCGATAGCAGTTAGCTTTCCGTCCACACACCGTCTATGCAGACCGGGAGCGTGTACCTTGGGAAGCTCAACGTCGGGGATGACGACGACGTTGACGGCGCTCGGGGCGTCTTTTGGCGGAGCGTTGTCATCAGCGCCCGGGTGATACTGGTACTTGCCGTGAGTCGAGTCGGTTTCCCAAGGCATGCTGTTCTTGGCGAGAGGAACACGGCTCTCGGAGGTCGACGAGGTCGGGCTGCGGCCTACACGCCAAATCCACCGGTTAGCATTCGTCGGGCCGGGGAAGTCGCCTCAAAGGAATACCCTGAGGGCGAGGAGGGTGTTTGTTTGTAGACGACTGACCAAAGTAGAATCCGGCACCGGTCAGGGCGGCGAGCACCACACCACCGAGAATCTAATCCGGTGAAGTTACATGTCAGCCTAATCCTTATCGCGCGCGCGCGCGAAACAAGCTGTCTATTACTGTGTTCCGCGGCGCTGCATCATCGGCGTCATGGGAATTTGACGCACCATGATCTCAGGGTTCTTCTTCGACTCGGTCTTCAGCGCCTCCTCGCCGGACGTCAAGCGGCGGGCGGTAGTGCTGAAAGCTCGGCGCGCAATGATCGAAGCCATTGGTATGGTGGTGGTATCGTGAATTGGCGATGATGGTAGGAATTGCGGTCGGCAGAGCTCGGCTTGTTCGTGGTGCAAGCTTCGGGATGTGCTCTCGTACGATGGATTTCGTCAAAGGCTGAGCTCCAGGCTTGGCATGGAATATTATGTAAGGCATGTGGCTGTCTGCTTAGTGGGCCAAAGAATTCAGGTGCGAACAGCTGCCATTTGCACATGTCCTCGGCTCTCATGGGACGCGAGAACCTGAACCTGCATCTTGACAATAAAAGACATGCCGAAATTTACTTTTCATGCGCGTTTCTCGATTCCCTGGAAAATTAAAAGTTGTGCAAAGACAAGGCCATGAGCTTTACAGATGCTACAGAGTATACATTGCCTTTGGGGAACACAGTGATCACATCCATTATGAAGACGCAGCAAAAGATGTGTCCCACATGAATTAAACGTTCGAATCAATGTCTTAAGAGTATACTTGTCTCTAGTATGAATACGGGTTACGGGAATACGCGGGTGGGTTTACACCAAGGTAACATTGAACATTGGTCATGTTCTTGATAGATCTGTTCCTGTCCCAGGTAACTAGTGGGTCCTAGTAGTTCAGAGTGGTGCAGGGCATCATCCGTTCAGGGGATGGAGGCCAGTGCGATGCATGGAGCACCCGAGTGGGCAAAAAAGCAACTGCCAAGCTGACACGGCCCAAGTCGCTGTGGGCCAGTCTGCTTCTTTCGTCACGAACGGCAGAGCAAAGGCCCCCCAATTTGCTTGTTCAACTTCGAATCTACGCTCGGACGAGCCCGAGGAACAAGATTTGGGGGGTTCTTTCAATCTGCTTCACGACGCTCCTTTCCCACAGTCTTCCGTATTTTTTTTCCTTTAATTTGCTGCTGCCGCTCCTTTGTCACCGTTATCATACGACCCGCCTACTTTTTCCTCAAACCTGTCGTCGAAGCCTTTGCGTTGCCACGCGCGAATGCTGCAGTAGTTCACGGATCAGACGGACCCTGCATCAGACACCGCACCATCAGGGTTTGCGGTTTGCCGCTACTCTTTTGATAGGACCGGACGAGATATCCGTCGCCCGGCCTAGCGCAGTACACCGCCGATATCGAGCGTCGCAAAAAAGAACCGTTTACAATCCGATCCGCTATGTTACCGTGAAAAGCTGCTAGACGCACGAAACTTGGTCACGACTCCCTTGGTGATCAACCTCACCAAATCTCGAGAGCGGACGCAACGATGGCTTCTGGGGAGGGAGCGACGCACACACTCTCTCCCACTGCCGACAATGGCGACAGCTTTCCGCAGTTCCCGCGGTCCGAACGCGGCCCGCCGAGCATCATATCCTCAAGAATGACCGATATTGTGACCGAAGATGGAGGGGAATCAGAGGTGCCACGCGGAACGGCGAGTTATAGAAGGAGCGCCCTTTACTCGGACGGCACGTCACGTCCCGGAACCGCGAGAACTGGTATATCCCAGAGGAATCCCTGGCCGCCGGGGCCATCTTTGCGCCGCGGACCGTCGGCAAAGCGAACAAGCATTGCTGGTAGCGTTGGCAGCTCATCCGTCGGCACCCGACCGGCGAGTTCGATGAGCCGAAGCCACGTCCCGACTCTCACATCGCATGCCTTCTTCCGGCCCATGAGCTCCCAGAAACTTCAAGCCCAGCGGGGCATTGGCAGGCCGACGACGATGAGCCGACAGGTTGGCTTGCAGCTTGATACCGGCGGGACTAACCGCGACAGCATGGTGTCAGACCAGGATGCCCGTACAGCCATACACGCTGGCGATCCAGGAGAGATGCGACCGCCGCCTTCCAGGGGTACCGAGTTCACCGAGCAGGGGACATATGACCGCGTCACAACCACCACAAGCCCGACTCAGGCCTACCATCCCGCCTTGAGCCTCACCGATAGCGTTCGCCCCCTGCAGAAGAAGCCGGAGGCGGCGAGGAACCTCACCCTCGACATGAGCAAGACGTACAACAAGGCCGGGCCGAACATCTCGACCCCTGTCCGCACCCCGCATTCGTTGCGATCCAGCTTTCTCATGCCGAGAATCGAGTCAAGCAGCGGTAACCGCGAGATGCAGGGCGGAGAGAAGCTGGATTCTCCAGCCTCCTCACCTCAGCTGCCGCCCAGTACCGGAGATGGCAAGGCGGCCCCAGAACGCAAGCCCGCCGCCCAACGGGGCCGCAACTATGAATACTTCCTGGGCAACACAGTCTTCTGTCTTGGAGGCCGATTGCAGAATACCAGACAACGGCCGGTGAATATCGCGACGGGAGCGTTTGTCATTATTCCCGCCATTCTCTTTTTTATTTTCTCGGCACCGTGGCTATGGCACAACCTGTCTCCAGCGATACCCATCACTTTCGCCTACATGTTCTTCATCTGCTTATCCTCCTTCATTCACGCGTCCGTCTCTGATCCAGGGGTACGTCTGGTCAACCCCCCTTTGCTAGTGGTCCTACAGTTCCGGTCACTAACGTGGTCGAAAGATTCTGCCTCGAAATGTACACAGATTTCCCCCCCCGGACGAGAACGAGGATCCCCTCCGACTGGGCCCTCCGACGACCGAGTGGGCTCTGGTCAAGTCCTCCGATCCCGCAACCGCAGCGATGGAGGTGCCCACCAAATACTGTAAAACGTGCAACATCTGGCGACCTCTTCGCGCCCACCATTGCCGGATGTGCGATAACTGCGTCGAGACTCAGGACCATCACTGCGTCTGGCTCAACAACTGCGTGGGCCGCCGTAACTATCGCTATTTCTTTACCTTCATCAGCAGCGCCGCATTCCTTGGGCTTTACCTCTCTGGCGCGTCGCTGGCGCAGATCCTCGTGTACGCGCACCGTCAGGGCATCTCTTCTGGCGGTGCCATCAACCACTTCCGCGTCCCCTTCGCCATGGTCATATACGGTTTCATCGCTTTTCTCTACCCTGCCGCGCTCATGGGGTACCACGTGTTCCTCATGGCCAGGGGCGAGACCACGCGCGAGTTCCTCAACTCCCAAAAGTTCATCAAGAAGGAGCGGTACCGCGCCTTCACTCAGGGTAGCTGGTGCAAGAACTGGCTCGTCGTCCTGTGCCGCCCGCGTCCTCCGACGTACTACCAGTTCAAGAAGACGTATTCGGAGGGCGACCAGCGGCTAGGTTCACACCGCCGGGCCCACCGTCCTGCCCGGCGGGAGATAGACCCGAACGAGGGCGTCGAGATGCACAACGTCAAGCCACAGCCGCGGCAGCAGCCGCAGACCGGGTTTGCTGGGCCGGTTCAGATACGGAATAAGGCCAACTCATGACCCGATATCTCATTTCCTTCCACCTCTCTACACTCATTTGACTCTACCTTTAATTTCTTGTTTTTCTACCTATTTTCGTTCCGCGCCCGTGACGAGTTGTCAGCAACGGCGTTTCGCGGTTAATGGCCTGAACTAAGATTACTATAGACTCGGCGGTGTGGGCACAACACCATTCTATCTACTGTGTGTAATGCTCGGATTCGTTATTCATATACCCCCGATGTGGCTCGAAGGGATGGGAGCCGAATGTAGTACGGATTATGCTGTTGGTTGTTTGTACTTAAGATAGCTAGTGACTTCGTTTCAAACTTTGGGCTCCTCCCCCTTGAACGCCCGCGTCTAGATGTCATCATCCTGCTTCACAAGTGCCTTGGTCCGTACCTCAAGAACACACTTTACACCTCCTTTTTCCAGCCTTGACTGGGACTGGTCTGATGAAGACTGCAATATGAGAGGGATAGCGTGACAGTTTTTCTGGCTCAATTGCTCGTTCCGGAGAAAGTACCATTGAACATACGGGTGGCCTTCGGGCCCCATTGATTTCTTCAAATTAGGACGCGATACCTCCCACTCATCAACCGGTTATAAACATGCTTAGCAATCTGCTCACTCATCTACCCAGCCCACGGGAAGCTGATGACCCAGTATCGAGACTGATAGGACTGAACCCCCCTAAGCCCTCGTCGGTTATGAGAATAACAATAAAAAAAAAAAAGGGGGGGGGGGGTTGCGACTAACACGGGCACTGACGGGGCTCCCGCATCCTCACTCTCACCGGCCTTGTGTATTGTAAAGACAGGACAGAACAGCATTACTGTCACAACCTAGGGGGCCAAGTACAATGCCCGCGGATCTGGATCTGTGCGTGCCCATCTATCATCTCCCTACAGCCGCCGCCGCCGCCGCCGCGGCTGCTGCCAACGACAACGACAGCGACAACGACGACGACTACGACGACGAATCATCGGGCGCAGCGTCCTCCTAAGAGACAGCAGCAGCGGCAGCGGCACGGCCGTCGCCGTCCTCGCCACTACCTTGACCGACGGCGCCATCTCCATCACCACCTCCATCTTCGCCGCCGCCGCTGCCGCCGTTGCCACCTCCTCCTCCGGCGCCTTCAGCTCCGCCGGCGGCAGCACCTGCGCTCCCTGGTTCCGGCTCCGGCTGCGGCTGGGGCTCGGGTTCGGCCTCCGCCGTCTTGGCCGCACCAGGGGCATCGGAGGCGCCGCCATCGCCGTTCCCGCCGGCCTCGTCTTCTCCGCTGCCGCTGCCGCTGCCGCTGCCGCTGTCGCTGCCTATGCCTATACCTTCCTGCTGCCGATCGAGCTCCCGTTCCAGGCTGCCGAGGAGGTTCAGGCCGTCCTCTTCGTCGTCTGGCCCGGTTGCTGGTGCGGGTGCCGCCGCTGCCGGTGGAGGCGTTGCCCCGGTTGCTGCTGCTGCTGCTGCTGCTGGTGCTGCTGCTGTTTCTGTTGGTCCTGCTGCTGTTGGGGTCACAACCGGGGAGGCTGTCGACTGGGGGTTCGAGTTGGGAGGTGCTGACGCTTCTTCGCCCTGTTCCTGTTCTTCGCCTGGGGCTGCTGGCTCGGCGGCGGGCGGCGACGACGGCTGTTTGGTGGCGTCTATGGTAGACACAGGCTGGGGCTCAGTGGATGCGTGAGAGTGACCTGGCGCGTCGTCTGTGGCCATTGGTTCCGGTTGGTCTTCGGAGGGAGCTGGCGGGGAAGGCTCGGTTGGCTGCGTTGCCGCGGCCGCCGGGCCCTGGCTGCCGGCATGCGAGGGGACAACATGGTCCCTGAGCGACGGGAGGATCCCCTGAGTCGTTACCTCGCTTGCGGGTGCCTGGTTAGCAGCGCCGTCCCCCGACTTCGTCTGCGATTGCGCTTCCGGGTGATTCGTGGCCGCCAAGGATGCGCTCGGGGTGGGGGACATGTCTGGTGACGGCTCGGTGGGTGAAACAACCATGACGTTCTTCAGAGGGCTGCCTTCAATCTTGGACGAGGCGGATGAACCGAGGTTGGCCAGGCTCGGTGGCTGGAGGCGGGCTTTGGATACGGTACCGTCATCCGGCTCCTCCGCCTTCGGACGGGGCTCGACGGGCTCCTCAACGGAACCCGATTGGATGGCTTCCGACATCTCCGAGTCCTCGGTCTCTTGACCGCGGTCTTCAACGCCGGGCTCGTCGGCGTTCGACGCCTCTGCCACTTCGTCATCTCCGGCCTCCTCGTCTCCCTCCTCTTCTTCCTCGCCCTCGCCACCCTCTCCTTCGTCTTCGGACGGCACGCCCGAGACGTCGACCATCTCGCTATCCTGATTTGTGCTGTCTTCGGTGTCCTCGACCTTGAGTCCCTGTAAAGAAAACATGGTGTGGTCAATAATTAACTCAGCTGAAAAAGGAGTGGGAACAATGAAGTGCTCGCGATGGAACGAATAAGGACGTGATCACGTCAACACCTACAGTTTCGGGGTCGACAGACGGCGCGCCGTCGGCGGCGGCGGCGGCGGCGGCGGCAGCAGCAGCAGCAGCAGCAGCCGCCTGTGACCTGGTCGCGGGCAGGGGTAAGGGCAGCTTTCCCTTCCTGCGGCCGCGCCCGGGCCCCTTGGCCTTTCGTTTCGGAGGCGGAGGGCGTCTCCGGACTGGTGTCGCCTGTTGGGCGGGTGGCTCTGTCTGTGTTGCCGCGGGCGCCGGCACGACACTGGTGGAGATGATTTCGCCGTCGACTTGCTGCCCCTCGGTAAGGGTGACGGTCTGTTCGTAGGGGTTGCCGGCGGCGTCGATGCGGCGAACGGTAGCACGGATGACGGTGGGCCCCGCGGCCTGGGGAGCTACCGTCTTGGAGGCGAGCGTGACTGTGTTCTTGTGGCGCTTCGCCAGGTGGGATATGGTGGGCACCTCGGCATTGCGCGGTACCTGCTTCCACATCTTGACGACGTACCCGTCGTTGGGCGGGTCCCAGTCTTTCTTGTCGCCCTTGACCGGGTCGATATCGGCATCGGGCTCCTCCTCTTCGACGGGCGCGGGGCGCTTGTATAGCCGACCCGATCTCGCGGCACGAAGCAGTTCCTGGCTGTGTGGCGGGAGGAGATGGGATTCTCTCGGCATGCCGTACGGGAGCTCAACCGCCCAGCGGTCGCCCTGCTGGGTCATCTCCTGCGGCGGCGAAGGCGCAACGTGCACCCATTCCTGGCGCCATTGTCGCACGGGAAGACCTGCATCCGCGGAGAAGGTGGTGGGTTAGTTGAGATTCCCAGGCTCTTCCAGCAGCGACTGGGCACCGCGACGCACCTTCGAAGTCGTCCGGTTCCGGGAAGCCAGAGCGGGCGCTCCTGCGAGTCTGGGTCGCCGTTCGAAGTTGCTGCTGGCGCGATGCGCTGTCAGCTTATTATGGTCATGACTGCGATCCGGGCTGTGGGGCCGTTTGCAACACATACCGACCGCTGCATTGCGATTGCGACACCGTGAGCGGGCGCGGGCGCGGGCGCCGAGTCCTTGTTCAGGCTCCTGTCCTGCCACACCCGAGAAGCCGACGGAAGGGCGCGAGTCGATCGTAGTAGAACTTGCGCGACCTCGGGCGACCTTGGACGCCTTCGCTCACACACGCAGCTCGGACTCAAGGGACGTAGGCGAAGGAAAGACGCGCCGGGTACCGGAGTAACCTATTGTTGATGGTGGTACCAAGGCCAATGGCTTCAAGGACCGATGGGGCGATATTGGGGTGCGGCGCGACGAGCTTGCGACAGCAGAAGCGCGAAGGCGGAAACAGTGTTGCAATGAGACCAATTGCGGAGGAAGTGGGTACCTTCAGGCGAGCATCAACCCGATCGATACAGAGCACCGGGACAGACAGTGTAACTTATTCGCCCTCTGCCATGTGTACTCCGCTCTTAGGTGTGCGCGTACAGTACATACAACAAACATCAATCGTAGAAGGTAAGTAAAACCACTGCTGCCGTGGTTATTTTATTAGAGGCCGGAATTCTTGGTGCACGTCGCAACGCGCGTTCGAGACCACACTCAAGACCTCGCTTAAAGAGATACTTCGCTCCAACCGTATCCGCATTGATGAGATGTGCATCAAAGCAGACTATGCTCAAAACGATGTCCAACCGCTGACAGAAACTGTTTGAGCTCAACAAGAGAGAACAGAGAGAGAGAGAGAGAGAGCAAAAGGGGCACAGGATTCTTCAAGAGACAGATTGAAGGGGGTGGCTGACTCTTTTCCTGCAACGAGCGCGTGCCCTGTCCTGCCGAAGCGCCCCAACTCCAGACTCTAAATTTCGTTCCTACAAGCGTCTGCCCAGAGCGACAATTTGCGCCGTGCCCAGACTTGCCGCAAGAACGGCCATGCTGCTCTCAGAAGCTAATGTACACACACCAGCAGCCGCCGGATACCTGACGCTAAGATATCTCATGATAGCCCTAGTGGGAAAAGCTCTCGCGGTCGGGGGAAGGAAAAAGCTCAATCCCAGCTGCGAGCGTAACTTTGGTCAGCGATGGCTTCGTCCCAAAAAGACTCCCATCACCACGCTCGCCGAAAAGGGAAGGGGGGTTTTGGTTGGATCCAACTCACCCAGTATCCTTCTGCCTCACGGTCTCGCCGTGACCCGGTCGGTCCTTGCCCTACGCGCGAGGAGAGTCAGCCTTCCAACCTTTTCCCTCCCCTTTGCTCACAAGACATGTGCGCGACATACCGATATCCCTCCTTCCACCACGAGCCGGTCCAGCTGATAGAATTGGCTAATCATTGTCTGGCGCTGTTACCAAGGGGCAGCCGCCTTCGTCAGCACGATCCGTGAACCGAACGCCCATCATTATTAGGGAGACGCAAACAATCCCGTCCGAGCACTCCAAAGTTTTCAGCCAGCGGCGGACGGGGGGTGCGCACCTTCAGCATCTGCAATTGCTCCAGCCCCTTTTGCACGAGCTCCTGTATCCGCCGGGGGTCCTCGACGTTCTTGTTTTCCCGGAAGGCGTCTCTCGTGCGGCGCCGGGCGTACTCGCGGAAGTTGTAGGCCGTGAACTGGTTCCCCTGGCGGAGGAGCTGTCGGTACTGCAAACGCGGCGGCCCAGGCGCGAACGCGCGGGTTTCCGGTCAGCACCAGACTGAAAACCAAAACATTCCTGGGGCTTTCAAGGTGCTGCAGAGGAGGGAGGGAGAGCGAGGAAACGTACTAGCGAGAGCACCGTTTTCGCCGACTCGGGCTTTGCGGCTGCCTGGACGGCAGTCATGGCTAACTAACAATTCCCAGCAGTTGACTCGGAATAAGAAAAAAATTAGAGAAGAATAAAAAATCGGAAAAAGCTTTGACGTGGTCCTCGGAAGAAGGGCTGGCTTGCCGGGCGGGTGTTGGCGATGACGAAAGTTGCCCACCTAGAATGCGAAGGTCGGAATAACTACCGGAGATAAGGGCGGCTTATCGGGATGCCAAGATCCAGTAAGACTTCGATAAATGCATAATGAGGGACTGCCTCCGCGTGTTCTCGTAGTGAAATACGGATATAATCATCGCTTGACCGACACAGAACGCTTGCGTTCGTCGATAACTAATAAACAGAGTTGTCAAGGTGATTTTTCCCGATCCCTTCCAACCAACAAATGGCTCCAGACCGCGCCCTTTCCCAATCCCCATTAAAAAGAACAACCTCCCGCTGAGACAAACAGAAAATTAACACCCTAACCTCCCCGTATTAACGGTAATTACACCATAAAAAATAATAATAAAAAATAAAAGAAAAAAAAAAGAGACCCGACGACGACGCCCTCCCTCTTCAATATCCATACATATCCCCCCCGCCGGCCCAGCCCGGCTGCTGCGGCTGCTGCGGCTGGCGCATCGCCGCCGGCGGCACCCCGTCGGACACGTAGTACCCTAGCTCGTGCTCGTACCCGTCGTTGATAGCCAGCGCCGGCTGCGGGTGCACCAAGTACTGCTGCGGCGCCGCCTGCGGATCGTAGATGGTCCCCGGCGGCGGCGGCGGCGGGGCCCCTGGTGCCGCGTTCGTCTCCGGCACGCCCTGCGCTGGGGCGGCCGCTGTCTGGTGAGTGTCGAAAGCCTCGAGCAGGAGGCCGAGCCCGTCGGTGGTAGGCCTGGGAACAGCTCCCGCGACCGGCGCCGGCGCCGGCGGCACTTGTCCCTGAGGGATAACTAATGCTTGCTGCTGCTGCTGCTGCTGCTGCTGCTGCTGCTGCTGCTGTCGCTGCTGTTCTTGTTGTTGCTGCGGCGCCAGAGTGGGTGGCGTCTGCGGTCGGGGACCCGAGAGGCGTATGCTAGGGTCGGTGTAGGTCGCCTGTGCAGGCAGGTGTTGTTGGAGGGTGAGCATCGCCGTATTCGTGCCAGGGTTCTGAGCCAGGACGCCGGTCTGCTCGTCAGGGGCTGGAGCCACGATCCGAGGTCGGATGGGCTTGACAGCGGGGCGATTGGGGCTCGGATGTAAGACGTGAGGGATCGGTTCTCTCTGCGAGTTTTATGAGTGTTATGATCAGGTTTTAAAAACACCCTTGAATATCGGAGGAGGGGGACTAGGATACTCACGCTGTCGGCCATGCTGCCCTCCGCCCCGGCAGCCACTGCATTCCGAGAGTTGTAGAACTTCTCCAGATGGTCGTACCACCGAGAGGCAAGAGGCCATATCTTCTTGCTTTCTGCGAGGATGCTGAGGATACGCTGGACCATCACGGGGGTATTGCGCGCGATCGACGGGTCAGGGCAGACTTGAGACCGGGCCGTCAGTACTCCTCCGAAAGGGGCGGCGGGTTGGATATATTCTCTAGCACATATGAATCTTACTGTTTGGGAACTTGCAGGGATAGCAAGCCAAGAAGCCACAGGTGTAGAAACAAAACGCCTGCAGAGGATCGACGTCAGTTTCCGGGCGCAGCTGTAACTCCGCCATGTAGTCATGCTCACCGCCATCTGCGCGCCGGGGCCGTCTTCTGGAGATCTTTCGGCGTAGTGAGTCTCAATCTGCTCATAGAGCATGCTTACGTTCCAGAAGAGCTTGCGTGCCATCTCGGTCCAGAAGGCTCTCAGTTCAGGATCCGACTGGTCACGGGATATCATCCTGTTATTGAATGGCCCTTCAGTTAACAGATGATACACCTAATGAGAGAGCATTTCACCTACTCATCTAGATATGGTTTGCGAATAACGATGTTGCATAGGCGCGTGGTCATCGTCACTCCCATATATCCCTGCCCGGAAGTTAGCCACGGCTGGGCTCGGGGCAAGCCCCTAGGAGGCATGACATACCAGGTCCAGACCTTCCTGTCTGTACCCCTTTAGAAGCAGACTGCTCCATCGATAGTCGTTTGGGAGGCCGTCCTCCCATTCCGCAAGCCGCCGTTCCATCTGAGCGTATTCGCTATCCTGCTCCCAAGGCCGGGGGCTACGATTGTTGTTGACGGCTCGCCGATAGATGGCGCCCCAGTAATTGTGTACTTGGATGAGGGCTGCAAAGAGCGACCTCCCTTGGTCGGCAACTAGAGCAGGGTTCTCCAGGGCGGGAGGAGTGCCCTCGAGGGCCGCTCTCGAATTCGGTTCTCGAGCATTGGCAAAGTCAGTCTCGTTGCTCGGAAGCAGCGCCGTGATGTCGCTCGCCGACAACAACACGGGGGACTGCGGGCCGGAGTGCAGGTTGTCCTGGCTGTGCAGCATCCACTGTAACAAAGCGTCAGCCCCGTGATGGGTGTCACACCCCATCTCAACGTTCGGGGTTCCAACGTACCAAGGTCCTCCGTGCAGATTCGGCTCGTATGATGAGATCTCGTGTCGGGTTCGCTATCACATACGTCTCCTCCCTATGCAGCTGCATCAGGGTGGCCATCCGCATCGCAACCGCCATGTTGATCTTGTCCTTGTCAGAAGACGAATGGCGCAAAGCCCGTACGGGGGAGAGAGTGGGCATGACTAACGGAACTCTTGTGCTTCAACCCACTTCCCTGCTGCGCGATGCTCAGGAGATAGAAAGCCTGACACCGCTCCAGGGTCGGCTCTCTGTACAGCTCGTTCTGCGCCAGGGCCGAGGCGCGCTCCATGAAGGCCTCGGAAGCGCTCACAGCACTTCCGAACCGCTCGACCAATGCGGGCGTCAAGCGCGCCGAGACACTGAGGATGCCGAGGAGAAAGAAGACGCTGACGGATCGATGCTGGGTCCGGAGCCGCTCGGGAAACAGCTGCTTCGGGATGAAGCCGAGCTGGAAGTAGTGGCGCGTGAACTGGTTGACGGATTCGAGGATCTCGGGTAGCGGGGGTAGGAGGTCCCACTCGTCAGCAACCTTGGCCAGGCCAGAGGGCATCGGGAGGCTCGAACGTAGCGGGGCCGCGCCGTCCCGGCCCTCGCGGCGGGCCTTGGTGTCGTCCCGCTTCTTGCTCTTCTCGGCCCTCGCCCGGGGATGGCGGTACTCACGGTCCTGGTCAGGCTGGCCGCGTACCGGAAAGATGCTTTGAGAGAGAGCGTGGCATCAGCACGGGCTACGCAAGAGGCGTGAAAGATGCAGCACTGGATCCGTGGGCGGGCGGCGTCCTCACCATTCGCTAGGTGCAAGACCCGCATCGACACAAGCCCGACACGGTGGCTTCGCTTTTTCATGAATACACTTGCTCCTCATACGACGACATCTAGCATTGCATGTCAGACCCAACCCCTCTCAGCTACAGATACAGAAGACATTGAGAAAGAAAAGCATAAAGGCAGAGAGAGAGAAGCCCGGCGAATATATTGGGGGCAAAACAAGTCCAGTCAGCAGCAGTCGCCGGGCGCCGAATCCCGCCTTGACCTGCAACTGAACAGACGGGCACGCACCTTCGGCAGGCGATAGGGGCTCTCCGCCGAACGACGGTGGCGGGCTGCCCCCCTGCGGGCTGAACTTGAACCTGTCCGGGGCCCATCTCCGGGGGAGGCGGCGGCACCATCGACGGTGCGGCGGGCGGCTCCATCCCGAGACTAAAACCCCCCACCTTCTCCGTCGAAAAAAGGACAGGGAAAAGGAAAGACAAGTCCCTCCCACTGGTAGTTGATTGCGTTTCGTTGCGTTTCGGATCGGGAGTCCAGTGCTCCACCCGCCTTCTCGACCTCCGCAGCGTCTTCCCGCCGGAAGGGCCGCCGTCGCGATCGGGTGGGGCTGGTTTGGCGTGTTGCCGGCAGGCAGGCAGGCAGGGCAGTTTCGGGGGCCCAAGTCGCGGGGTCTGGGTCCGTTTCAGTTGCCAGCACGGGCAGGCAAGCCGCTTCCGCTGGCGGCGCTGTCAACGGGCAGCAGGAAGGTGGGGAAACTGTTGCCGGCCGCCGGCGATTCAATTGACACGAGACCCCCTTGTCTCGCGCGGCAGGAGCACCTCTCCCTTTTTCAGAGCAGAATCTGAGCCGGGTGGGCTTTGGCATTTGAGTTTGAGATTATCGTGCCGTGCCGCACAACTTGGAGCCAAGAAATCGCCTGCCGCAATCAATCCTAGCATGTAATTAGCGTAGTATATTTATTGTACGTACCGCATATATGGAGGAGTACTTCTATACATGTACATATACTACATAGTATTGGAGCACTGGATACGTACCTACACTACAGAAACTCTTTTTTTTTAACGTTACATGTAGTACGGTACACTAGACAAGCTTCGAGAAGGAGCCACATATGTGATATTCTTCGAAGAACCCATGGAGTTTTCCCCTCCAGATGAAAGAAATCTTCAGAGCACCGTTCCATCTTTTTTAAGATGCGCCCATCCGTTCAGCGACCCGTTCATTATTTACCTCAATGACATCCCCGCCACTCTCTGCCCCCGAACTCGAGCGGTGTAGATCGACGTCTCCTTCTGGGGATGGGGAGCGAACCAGGAGGTTGCACTTGAGGCACAGCGTCGACGAGAACCATACTTCGTATAAGTTTAACAATTCAATGCATCGATATCCAGAAAAACAGAGGGAGCGAAAGCCTAGACCGTACATACATACGCTACATAATACCTCTTCGGAATCGTATTCCGTGCTCTGCGTCGCCCTGCTCAGCGGCTTGCTGAATTCGTAGCCTTCACTCGGCATGACCGCAAGCAGCCGAACAGCGTTTTCTTCACCTCTGAAACGATGCCTCTCGTCAGAGCCGCCTTGGCCGCGTCGTGGACCACTCAACAAGGGCAGACATCTCCCGTCCAAACAGTCCAACCCATGCTTGTCCTCTATCTACTTCATGCATGGAGCAGGCGGCGAAGTCAACGAGGTCCTGCATACATTCGTACTCTCCCGAGAATACAATAATGGAGATCACGGGTCGCAGGGGAATCAGACTGCCACTCTATCATGGTACGCGAGTTCGGACTGGGAGACGCGAATAAAAAGCTGGTGAGTAGCACAAGACGGATTCCGGCGTCCACAAGTAACGGGTTCTCCATCTTCTTGCGCACGGTCGCAACGACGCCGTTGTATTTGAGGGCACTCACTCATATGTTTTTGTGTCTTTGCCCCTCCCATCACTCAACCCCCCTTCCTTACAGATCCAGATCGACGTTTGCTTGATCGGGATTACGCAAGTCAGCTCGGCACAATTCCGCATCGCCTCCACTTCAGGGTAATAATCCGTTTCAAAGGTCTACATGACGGTGCTTTTTGCCCCAAGCCTCTACATCCTAGAAGCGTGGAACAGTACATGTAATCGCTCTCTATCCTCATCCCGATATGACCGCATAAAAAAGGAATTTGAGGGGAAAAAAAATTGCTAGCAACCGCAGCAAGTAATGGGGAATGGTGAAGTGACTTCTAGGGGTATGGTGTGGGATTGAAGGGTGTGGTGGTAGGGGTCTATATACACATTATCTGTGCATCCTGGTGCTGTGTCATGTGTCGTGCCGTTCCATGCCATGCCATCATTCGCGGGTGTATGTTGCGTGAAGGGCGGGACTGGTACCGGCGTGCGTCCCCAGGCAGGACCAGTGCGGAATCATGCCAGGGAGATGGCGACCGATGCTTGTTGGAGGACCCAAGGCGGGCGTCGGCAGCCAAGCAGGGAAGGGTGTCGTGTAAGCCGAGCTTTGCATCTCTCATGTTTGCTGCATGACTGTCTGCGTTCCGCCAATTTGCCGCTTGACCTGCTCACGGGCCCAGCGAGCAGTCTCGATGGTACGAGATTGGAACTCCCGGTTCGATCGAGTCTCCTTGATCATCGCCGTAACCCAATCTTGGCGGAACGCGTCGGCCAGCTGGCCGTTGGGGTACGCGTCTGCCAGGTCGCTGTTGAAAATTAGTCATCAGAGATGTATTGCTGACGGGCTGGAAAACAATTACCCAATAACACCCATGGATGACCGCATCAACGCCTCGCTGCGGTTAACATCATTGGCGATAGCGTTAAGCAGCTCGAAAATAGATGGCACAAAAGGTTGAAGAATGGCGGCTGTAGTAGTCGCGTTAGCAGAGTAAAATGGAGGTCAAAAGATCCACTGTACGAGAGTACTTACTCTTGTTACTTGTCTTCATTGCACCGATGATACCACCCCAGGCATCCATGATGCCTTCGCGCAAGGCGATGATATAGTCGTACATCTCGTAGGAGACGTCGGCGCCAGCGGTGATAGTGGCGGCCTGCTGCAACACCTGGGCCACAACGGTGAGGTAGGTCTCAAAATGGCCGCCGATAGCGCTAGCAATATCTCCGAAGCACTGGAGAATGGCCGGTTTGAACTGGTTGGCAAGAGCCGTGCTCTGGAGGCAAGAACAAGGTGCGTTAGCGATCCATTTCTGAGAGAAAAGCTGGGACAGGACAAAAAAAAAACACGGCAACGAACCCTAAGATTGCTCAAGAGATAGTTCATGAAATTGTCGCAGTACGGTTGGCTGCGCTCTCCCAAAGCGCGCGTGATATCGCTCACAAGGCCAATGGCCATTGAGCAGAGACTTGGTTCTTCCTGGTTGGCCAGGGCGTTGTAGAGGAATGGAGTGAAGGCCTCCATGTACTTCACAAAGTCTTCCTCCATGGCATTGGCAAGGCTGCTGATGGCGGCAAAAACCGACTCCGGAACGCTAGACTTGCTTCCGACGGTGCTCAGAATCTGCAGAAGAATCTGCATGATCCTGTCGCCTTGAGGAGCAATCTCCTTGTCCAACCGCTGAACGGTGGCCTGCAGGACGGTGCAGAGACTTGTCTGCATGTCCTCGAGGATGATCCTATCCTCGACGCTGACAACCTGCTGTTGCAGAGGGAGGGTCTCCTCTAGGCGCTGGAGAGCGACGGTGGAAAGGGACGCAATGGCGCTGAGGCTGTCATTGGCGGCGGTCTGCACAAAAACGTTCAGAACCTCGTATGCCGCAGTCCGTACCGCGGGCTCGCAATCCATCCTCCCGGTGACCGTCAGCAGGTTGCTCACGCTCTGGTTGAAGTGCGGCGTCAGAGGGTTCTGGGCAGCTCCCGGCTCGCCGGCAAACCGCTCGGCAACATTCATCAGGGCCCAGCAGCACGAGGCGGCCATCTTGGGGTTGTTCATCAGCCCGTTGAAGAGCGAGCGGATCAGGGGTTCGAGGTGCTGCTCTGGGTCGATAGCCTCGGAGCAAGCCTCAGTGATCCGGCCGAGAGCATAGGCAGTGGAATCTCGAACGTGAACAGAGGGATCCTCCATCATGCTGATCAGAGGTTGAATGCCCGACTTCACAATGGGATCCAGCAGCTTCTCCTCGGGACCGTCCATGATGGCGCCGAACGCAGAGACGGCCGCGTCCCTGTTATGCCAGTCCTCATGACGCAGATTGGCCTCCACGAACTGAATGACGGGTTGGATGATTGCTGCACCGACCGCCTGAGCGTAGAGCTGAAGACACTGATAAGCCGCCCGCGAAATGTTGTACTCGTCATCCGTGGCATCCTCGTCCTGCTTGGTGAGGAGACCGAGCAGGACTGGAACGACTTCGTTTGTGGCGACGCGACTGAAGTTGTAGAAGGGTCGCATCTGATCGGAGCTCTCAACTTGGGCGTTGTCGTCTTCAATAGCGATCTCCTCTTCGCACACTGTGCTCCAGAACTCGACCGCAAGCTTGGCTACGTCCTCATCGTCGCTCTTCATTCCCAGAATTGTGAGCCCGAAGAGAGCCTTCTCCATGTAGAACCTCATATTCTCGTAATAGAGGGCCATGATGCGGTTCAGGCAGCCAAATGCACCCTGTTGTATCCGAGAATCCTCGGCCTGCGTGGCTTCGCAGACCACCTGCATGATGTAGTTGCGCTCCCCCTCGTGTTTGAAGTTGTTGCCTACGAACTCGAGCGAGTCGCCGAGGGCGGTAATAGCAGCGAGGCGAACCTCGTTGTTGGGCTCCTCCTTGCGCGCCCCCTGTACAACGGCCGTCAAGATAGCGTTGGAATGGGCGACCAAGCTGGCTCTAAGCTCCGGCTCTTGGCTCTCGCAAATGAAACCGATCGTGGTCAGGGAGGCCTGCTTCTGATGTTGAGAGCCCTCGCTGACGTTCCGCACGAGCGCGTGCATGAGTTCGGGCCACTGGTTACGGGGGAGCTCGATCGCGGCAATCGCGGCGACGACCTGGGCCGTCGCCTGACCGGCCTGGGCATTGGTGGATGATAGCGTCTCCAAGGCCAGCTGCTTGATGCGCGTTTTGGTCTCTTGATCGGTCTGATCGAGCCATTTTTGTTGTAGTTCGGCTTGCCTGGCAAACTCGCGTGCACTAAAGGCGTTCTTCAAGGCGATACCTGCCGCGGCGCGAATGTGGCCCTCAGTGCTCTCATTCGCGAGGGCTTGGACGAGTGTGAGGAGGTATTGCGACTAAAGCCCCAGACAATGTAAGCAAAGGTGACTCGCAACCAATGGGGCATGTCAAGGCCGTCTTACAAAGTTTGTCTCGGCGGCATGGATAAGTTGCTGCTCGGCGGCATTGCGCAGAGTCGCGTCTGCGTGACGGTCAGCAAGGGGAACGTTCCAACTTCAGGGTCTCGGCACAGCGTTTGCAGCGACCGAAGGTTTATTGGAACTGGGTACACTAACCAGGACTCAGCGAGTTGGTGAGAACCGTGTTGATGTCTGGTGCGCCTTCCATGGTTGCGGTCCGGATGCTGCGGCCAGAAGTCGAGGTGACGGAAAGCGGGGGCTGCGAAAGTGAGAGAAGAAGCGTTGCTAGGGAGAAGGACGACGCTGTTTGCAGCTAAAGTTTGCGCGGGACACAGGCGGGGATCGTGGGGATCCACAACGGTATCGGGAGGCCTGGCCTGGCCTTGGGGCAGCGGTTGAGCAAAAACACGTCGAGGTGTTTTTGGACAGAAAGGATGTCGGGGGCCGCCTGAAAGATGGAGGATTTCGGACGTGCCGAAGGTTCAGCCGGAGTTGACGTATGCGGGTCTGTTGTTTTGTTCAAATTTTTTGTTGTCAACAATCGAAGATCCAGTGTGGATGCCGCCAATGCCACACGAATACCTACACTACACTAAGATAGCAGGTGCCGAGAAACGCTTGCGTTGCTGAATTAGAATAAAAGCGTTGCCGCCAAAAGGAGCGTATCGAAGGAGACAGAGAGGAGATCTGCACGGGGCGACACAGACCGGGGTGCAGGAGGAGTTCCCTTTGCTGAGTTTCGAGAACGAGTCACAAGCAGCAGCCAAAAAGGCGGTCTTTGAAGGCCAAGTAGATGATGCGGAGTTGACGAGGGGGTCCAGTGTCGGTTTTGGCGAGCAAGGGCAGCGGCCCCGTAAAAACCAGAGAGTGGTGATTCGGTTCCATATCCACACTGTACGATCCAGCCAGTCCTACCGGTTCGCAGTGAACACTTTAGTGTCCAACCCCTTCATGGCACAGTGCGCATCTGTAGGGCTACCAACGGACTCATGTATGGTCGCCCCGCGCGGATGCAGCCGGAATGGGGGCCCGACTGGTCGAGATCCAAGGGAATCGGTCACCCAGACACAAGCCGAAGAGTTTAACAGATGTTTCCTGTCTCATCTATCCCTCCGTAAAGTATACACTGCGAACATCACACGTTCCTTGACGGCGATTGATCGCAGTGCGTGCGACAACACCAAAATTCTTCGCTCTGGCTTCGGGCGAGGGGCAAGCTTCGCCCCGTTGTGGAGCCTGGGCAGCAAACAGAAACCTGCACCGCCGTCGTGTTTTTAGCAAAACCGACCTACTGTGGTATATACTACGGAGTATATACCATACAATACAGATTCCCGAACGGGCCACCGGCATACCTCTCGGGTGGCTTGCAGCAAACGCCACTTGTTCCCTTGTTCGCTTGTCTAGAGGTTTCCCGGAATTTCTTCAAGATTTATATGCAATGGGCCTTTGGCGGAACAGCCTGGCAGCCCGAAATTTTTCATATGAACGGGCAATGGGCAGGAGGAAGGGACTTGATAAGTAAATTACCTTATCTAATTCGCAGCTGTCAAGGCGGGAGGCAAGGGACTACTTGTACATACAACTTGAGCGCCACTTCAGGGGAAAGTCCTCGCTTGATCGAATGTCGTTAAACGGTCAAAGATTCGAGTGGGCTTCTTGCCAGAACGCAAGCCAAGACATCCTCCATAACCCTGACCCTAACCCTACTTCTCGACCTCCGTTTTCATTTGTCGGTGGCAGCCCTCCACCCGCAATCCATAATCCGTCATCCGTACATGTGATTGTCAGTGATTATTTGGTCTCCACCCAGCCAGCAGCATCGTATCACAACATATAGCACAGGGCAAGGTGCCATGTCATTTGTAGAACAGGATAAAGACACGGCAACTATCCTTTTTTTTGTAGATTCAAGTCGAGATACGCTCCTGCTATCAGGAGCAACAAATAGTGTAATTTCTGCTTTTGTCCCCCCCCCCCTTTTGGTGACTTTTGTTATTTTTCTTTCCCCCCAAGAGATGTGAAACAGATTTTGTCGAGATTGTTGGAAGCAAGGTCGAAGTCACACAGCGCGCCCGGACTACATTTCATCCGCCTTTGCCTCGAGGACGTTGATAATGTCAGGGACTGTGTTAGTCCCGTTGACGGTCGACTTGGAAAGAATGGGGCTGCCTTGCCGGCTAGGAGAAAACTACATGGGGAAGAACGTCAGTTAAGAGAGTTGACGGAAGGTTTAGGATCACGGGGCGGACAGGAAGACTTACGTTGCTCGCAGCACTGAGGAGAGCAAGCAGAGAACTTTGGACCACATCCTCGTGGATGCCCACACCCCACACTTTGCTCTTCGTTCCTGCGGCCGTGCACTCAATATAGGTCGCGGCCTTGACGTCGCGGCCCCTCCCGACGGCATGCTCCTTGTAATCGTGAACGTCGAGGTCAATGCCGACCGTCCGAAGGGCGTTTGCCAGACTAGAGATCGGACCGGTACCACGGCCGCGGAGCTTGTATTCGACGCCGTCGATCGATACAACGCCCTCGAACACCCTCTTCAGGCCCGTTGTGTCCTGTGTCTTGCCGGGTTCTGGGGGTGCCGGCGACGAAGACCGGTCGGGCGAGATGTTGTAATCGACGATGTGGAAGCGAGGGTTCTGGGTGAGGAAGTAGGTTTGCCGGAAAAGGTCCGTGATCTCGGTAGGGAGGAGTTCCCGGCCCTTCTTCTCTGCCATATCCTGGACCACCTTGGCGAACGCGACCTGGAGGCCACGAGGCAGGTCGAGGTGCAGATGCTGCTGGATGATCCAGGCAGCGCCGCCCTTGCCGCTTTGCGAGTTGACGCGGATGACGGCCTGGTAGTCCCTCCCAATGTCCTTGGGGTCAAGGGGGAGGTAAGGAATTTGCCAGTGGTCGTCATACTGCTTGCCTTCCCTCTCGCGCGCCTGGAAACCCTTCTTGATGGCGTCCTGGTGCGACCCGCTGAAAGCGCACACCACCAAGGAACCGCCGTACGGCGCACGTGGGTGCACCTCGATCTTGTTGCATTCTTCCACCACTTGGATGACCTTATTGAGATCGGAAAAATCGACATTGGGCGAAATACCCTGGGTGTAAAGGTTCAGGGCCAGAGTTACAAGGTCGACATTGCCGGTCCGCTCTCCGTTACCGAACAGGCAACCCTCAACTCTGTCGGCGCCGGCCATCTGAGCCAATTCGGCTGCCGCGACGCTGCAGCCTCGGTCATTGTGGGGATGCTGCGGAAGGACAAGATTAGCTAACTCTCTCCTATCCGGATGTCCGAGGAACCGGCGGTT
>NW_027192563.1:365545-457875 GCF_042370625.1 Thermothelomyces heterothallicus | reverse complement strand
GAGGAAGGGGAGGAAGGGGAGGAAGAGGAAGAGGAAGAGGAAGAGGAAGAGGAAGAGGAAGAGGAAGAGGAAGAGGAAGAGGAAGAGGAAGAGGAAGGGGGGCGCAAAACGGTTGCCTCGCGAAAACCAATAAAGCTACGATGGGCTGCAAGTACAAGTAAGACCATGAACAAAACGTACCAGGGAGACACAGATCTTCTCGCGCTCGCTGATGTTGCGGCAGAAGTATTCGACCTGGTCGGCGTAAACGTTGGGGGTCGACATCTCAACCGTGGCAGGGAGATTGAAGATGATGGGGTTCTCGACGGTCGGCTCCCAAGCCTTCTTTACCGCCTCGCAAATCCTCACAACGAACTCGGGGCTGGTGTCGGAGAAGGTCTCCGGGCTGAACTCAAACGCCCATTCGGTTCCGGATTGCGAGGGGTCGTCCTTGGTCAGAGACCGGACCAAGGCCGCGCATTTGCTCGCCAGCTCGACGCTCTGATCTTCGGTAAAGCCAAAGACGACCCTCCGGAAGCACTCGCTGGTGGCCAGGTATATGTGAACGATGGCCTTCTTGGCGCCCTTGAGAGAGTCGATTGTGCGCCGGATGAGATCCTCTCTGCAAGGGGACAGGACTTGGAGCCAGACATCGTCGGGCACGGCTCCCGGTGTCTCGATCAGGCTTCTCGTAAAGTCGAAGTCGGTTTGAGATGCCGAAGGGAACGACACCTCAATCTCTTTGTAACCGAGCTCGCACAGCATGCGGAAGTATTTCCACTTCTGCTCGCCGTTCTGCAAATGGCGTCAACCAGACCGCTCCGGATCAGACCTCCGTTGGCCGTTGTATATAAGCATACCATCGGGTCAACCAAACTTTGGTTGCCATCTCGAAGATCCGTCGACAGCCACCGAGGGGCCTTGTCGATGGTTTTGTCCGGCCATTGGCGGTCAGGAAGCTTGAGAGGAGGAAACCTCTTGTACTTTTTGGAGGGGTCCTTGAGCCTGCAGCAAGAGAGCGTTTAGAATTTGTTGTCTCGTCGCACCCAAACAGCTGCAACTCTCCGGCGCAGGTGCTGACCTACATGGGCATCTTGGCCGATTGCGGAGGCAGAAGAAGCCAATGGAAAGGGTAAATCCGGGTTCCTCCTTCGCCCAATACGTCCTTCTTCGTAACTGAGGCTCTTAAGCACTCCTGACTGTCGTCAAGAAGCGGAATCTATGCGTCCCTATATACGCAGCAGTTCGAGGGCCGGTTTGTTGTGTAAATCACTGTGGTCGTGGACGGGTCCAAATGGCTAGTCAAGGGGAGAGACCTGAGTCATAAGGACGAGGGCCCCATTGGCGCTGACCCGGGAGACGAAAAAAAAAGGACCCGGCTTTTGCCAAATATCGCGTCCAGTCCTGGTTGCGGCAATCTTGCCCCACTACCAGTGATCGAGCCACGCCTTATTCCGCCACCATCGAGACTGTTTTGCAAGGGCGAGGTTTCAGACCGCAGAGATGCGCCTTGTGTGTTGTACACACACATGTACGGAGGTACCTGGACATCACAGAGCCATGGCGGGGTTGGGTTCCATTGTTTTTGCCCCTCCTTTCCCTTTCCCTTCTCGAGGTGGTGCATTGCATATTGAGCCTGTCCCCTGGCCTGGCGGATCCTAGCCCTCAATATTTGTCTCCCCCGGGAAGTTCGGGGTGGTTGCAAGACATTCTCGTCGACCAGCTTCCAGGTCACACACACATCAAGCAGGAGTCAGACACTATAGCGCGAACAATGTCTGTCTGACTTGAGCTGCAAACGAACCTTGGACCTTGCCAATCCGAACCAACTTGAGATGTGGGGCATCGGCACCTTCAACTACCCCACATGAGGGCCCTCGGCGGGGTTGTGTGAAAAAGTGGGCCGAACTCGGATGGACGCCCAGGTACTTCGTACCTAGGCAGTTATTAGGTAGGTACCTTACTCTGTAGTTAAGTGTATCTCGAGTGTGCGTATATTAAGGTACCTACTCTGGTACCAAACGCATATGGGATACAATGTGGCGAAACCCATCGCTGCATGGAACTACCGCCTGGGTCAAGGAACGCGACAGAGCATCTGCCACTAGGAAACGATACGCACGAAGACTGGCAGATCACCTCAGCCTGCTTACCGCTTGCTTGTTTTCGGTGTGGAGCAGGATGCAGATGTGCCAATGTTATTTTCTTCGGTGACTCGAGCAGACCTTGCAATGGTAGGTGAAGCAAGGTGCCAGAACAGGGAACCTGAGAGATTGTAAAAATGGCTGCCTCTACAAAAAAATTAACAAAAACAAAAAAGGAAGACTAAAGAAAGAGAAGCTGGGGAAAGAGGGAAGAAAAAAGAAACAAGAAGGGTGTCTCGGAGACATTCCGGCCTCGACGAGTCTCCGCCTCTTGCTCCATCATCTTCCACCTGCATTGCGAAAGCCGCCGAACTGTAAGCTTTGCAATAATGTTTACGAAGTACATGATCAGAATTCGAAGGTTGTCTAATACTTGGTGAGACCAGTTATTTGACAACATCGAGCACCTTCGGGTTGGCAGCATCGAGCACCTTGGCCAATCCTCTCTTGTTGCTTCCAAGAGCATTCTCAGATGCCGCTACGGTTTTCCAGAACCCAGTGCACCACAATGTAGGAGGGAGGGGAGCGTCATTCAGTCGATTGAACAAGAAGAAACAGGGTATAACTAATTAAATAAAGATATGCCTCCTCAACGCGCTGCCGCTATGTTGAAACCTCTAAACAAGAACAAACCCGCGACCAAGCAGAAGGTGTCGCCCTCTAGTTCGCTCGTTCTATTCCGATATCGAAGAAGAAGAAAAAATGCTACCGCCCACACCCGAACCAATGAATGAATGTACAACACGGGATCACCAGGTAAAGCTCTCCTCGACAAAGTCCACCACGGTCCCGTGGGCCTGCACCTTGCGGACCGCATCCCTCACGTCATCCGCCAGCCCTCCCGGCCCGCAGACGGACACGCACATGGCGCCCATCTGCTCGCCGACCTCCTTGGCCAGCAGCATGGGGATGTTGGGCCGCCCCGGGAACATCTGCACGGTGGTGGAGCTCGAGACGACCTGGCTCGGCGTCCGGGGCCGGGTGATGAAGAGGCGGATCTGCAGCACGTCCCTGCGGTTGGGGAGCTTCAGGATGTGATCCATGTACGGGCGGGCCCACTCGAGCAACTCGTAGTCGCGGACGATCCAGACGAGCGTGATGCGGCGCGTCGCCACCGTGCCGGCATTGTAGCCGTCGATGAGGTGCCGCAGGTAGCTGATCTGGTGGGTGATGCCCGTGGCGCCCGCGAAGAGCACGCAGTGGCCGTAGCTGTCCATGCTGAAGCCGAGGGCGTAGGGTCCCTCGAAGGCGGCGCGCATCGAGATGGCGCGGCCCTGGGGCCCCTGGAGGGCCTTGTCGTAGAGCTTGCGGGTGAAGCCGGAGTGGGCGCCGATGATGAAGGAGACGGTCGTTCCGACCGCCTCGCGTGGCGGGCGAGGCCTGCCCTTTTCCTTCTCGCTCGTCGGGAGGACGTCGTCGTCGCGGTAGCGATGTTGGTACCAGGCGATCGAGAAGGGGTGGTTCTCCCAGAAGTTGACGCCCGCGAACCTGAGGTAGGCATGCTGGCCAGGCCGGATGTTGACGAAGCGGGGGAGGTGCATGGTGACGCGGCAGGCCTCGCCGGGCAGGGCCTCGACGACGGCCTCGGTGAAGCCCCGGGCCGACCAGTTGGCGTAGGCGAGGCGGAACATGCGCGCTGTCCTTTCGGCCAGCCACAGGAACACGATGGCCATGATCCAAGACGTTTGTGGCAGGCCCCCCGGAACCGTGGCCGTGACGCAATGAATCCAGGTGCAAATGAAGGCGATCAGGGCCAGGATGATGTGGGTGTTGAGGAACGTCTCGTAGAAGGCATGCCGCACCGGGGAAAAAGCCAAGAAGAGGATGAGGGTCATGGCCGCGACTCCGACCGTGCCAGAACCGATAAAGCGGTCGTTGAGGATCTTCCGTTGCACGCCTTCCCATCCGCCGTCGGCCACTTGCACGATCGCCCATGCGATGAAGTGGATAATGACCTCGATGATGGAGATCCGTCCCATCCACCGGTGCAATAGGTTGTAGGTATCAAAGCTGACATTGAGGAGGTTGATCAGGGGGTTATTGCGGCCGGCGAAGATGATGAGAGGCACCATGCTCACGACGGAAAGCGTCCCCGAGCGACCGCGGATCTCGGCGCATAACGCGTACTTGTTCTCGTTCTTCCAGTCGAGGACGAAGAGGTAGGCAAGGTTGCTGGCCAGGTAACCAAAGAGCAGGAGGCTGTGAAGCCTCGAGGGGAGCGTCCCCATATTAGCAGCGCTGGAGAGGCGGATTTCGCGGTTGTGTCGCTTGTTCCACAGGGGCGCATAGAGGAGATTCCTCTTCAGGCCGGGCATCTTGCTCCACTGCGTTCGCTTCCAGAACTCTTGCTTTTCCCCGGGCAAGGACATGGCCGAAACGAGCCGTAGTTGCGCCCACGCCAGCTCGACGATCCTGGCCAGAAGCATCACAAGGCCGACAATGCCCAGACTCCACCAGAGAAGGTCGGTAAACAACATGTTATTGGGCTGGTTGACACCGTTGAGGCCGGTACCGTAGGGTGCAATGGTGTTGCTGGGGGTGGCAGCAGCAGTTTGCGTCGTCGTCGTTGCTGTGTCTCGTTGCTGGAGTACTGTCGCCGTCGCGATGGCGAGCCCCTGGTCAGGGAGCCCATGGTGTGCGAGGTCCATCTTGGGATCTCTTGGCTGGGTATACTCAAAACAGGTGTTAAGGTAGGGATGATGGTTGAAGGCGGAGGAAGGGGGCAGAAGGACCAAGAAGACGACGGGCGGCCTCTCACGTCTA
This sequence comes from Thermothelomyces heterothallicus, assembly GCF_042370625.1. NCBI lineage: Eukaryota > Fungi > Ascomycota > Sordariomycetes > Sordariales > Chaetomiaceae > Thermothelomyces > Thermothelomyces heterothallicus. The sequence goes on along the minus strand of NW_027192563.1, from coordinate 452,989 downwards.
GTCGCAATCGCTCTTCTTTAGCGACTATCTGACGTGACTCTGACGTGACTTTGAGTTGGTGAGACAAAAGGCCGTGTGTCATTGAGAGAGGCGGTAGAGGGTGAACATTCCCATTGTGTGCCGGACAATAGCGGGGTCACAAAGAGGATGAAGGTTGACTTCTCCCGTGCTTCGGACCAACAGCAAAATTCTCGGATGAAGATGCGAGCGCCGAAGTTATCGATAGACGTCAAACAGAGCGAGGGTATATACAAGGCAAGCTGCCGAAAAATGGTGGGTTTTGCTGAAGTCGTTGATGAAGGTGAATGGTGAATCGAGTAGTTACCGCTTTGCCAGAAAGCTGCAAAGAATCAACAAGGGCAGATCGCTCCTGAGATTGAGATCGGCCCCGAAATCTGCGAATCCAGGGTGACTTGGAAGGCGAACGACGAAGTGACCGAGGATCACCAGAATGGGTGAAGCGAAGTGAAATCAAGTGCGACACGATTGCGATGCAGAACGAATGCTAGACTGACTTATCGCCTCTCACTATCCCGACACAGCACCACAGGGCGTGTCAAAGTGGTATGCAAGGGAAGAGAAGGAACGAACAAGGAGCGTGCAGACCTGACCCGAAGGTCTTCGCACTTGGGATGTAGCTCCAAGCAAAAATGGAGTGGTCGAGGAAGGGAGGCCGGAGGCTTGAGAGAGATCGAGGACGCATAGCCGCGCGCGAGGCCACGATCGTTAGGTACCTTTTAAAGAAAAGAAAAAAACATGGTCGAAGCGGCTCCCTCCGAGGAAGCCACTTCGACGTCGTGCCACTTGCAGCGGGGCAAGGCCTTGGATATCCATCCTCATCCAACCAAGCTCGTGGGATGCACCCTTCTTTGAGCTTACCATCTTTGCGAACACACCCCTGGGGGCAGAATAACCCCGGAAACACCTATCAGGTAGGGCTGGTGGTCCGCTATCGTGCGGTTTTGCGCAAACCAGGCCGCGTCCTTGCGGTGGCCAAGGTTTGGTAAGGATCTGATTTGGAGCAAGCGAAATTATTGGATGTGGACTTTCGACGGCGGATTCAGGTCTCATGCGGTTGACAGGGGGCTACGAGTCTGATTGGCCCATTGTTTCCGAGCCGTTTCTCGAGGCCCCTGGTCCAGCGCCGGTATCCCCACATGGCGGTGACGGTGTGCCTGGCGTGGTGTGGATTCTGTACTCTACAACTACACTACGTAGTACGGATTACACTCATACTACTATGTACAACATCCCACCCGCGCAACTTCAACCGACTCGGAAAGAGCCGCACAATTGCGTAAGACGTATACATATCGGGCAGCAACTGGGAAAGTTACGAGTCATCGCAGGCAAAGTCAATACGCCGAGTGAACCGTCGGTCAAAGTCACTCGCTGCTCAGGAAACAACCCAGGTGTAGGCCGGACAAGTGCATCTTTTATAGTTATGCAAGACGAAGTACGGATCTGTATAAGAATCTTATCGACTCGAATATTCGATTTGGGAAAGTCGGTGGCCGACTCCGCCCGCACCAACTTTGCCGCATTGTCGTACGGGAACGGGTCCGGTCGAATCAGGATAGCCGATGACCAGGTGAAAGCACGGAGTTAGGGTATGAACCGAGCACATTGCATACTGCGAACTACGCGATCTCATCTCCACCAGGACCTGAGGCCAACTTCGCACAGCCGAGAGCCGCTAGTTAGCAGAAATAGTTATCCGTATCTAGTGTACTCGACAAAACATCTCAACCTGGGCTTGTCCCACGGTCCAGGGTCGTCCGGACGGAGCCAAGCATTATCGGGGCCGTTCGGGATCTGCCGCAGCAAGTCGATCCTCCATGCTCGCTGGATCTACGTACATCATAACCATCCTCGTCCATACGAATGCACGGGCTTCAGTAATGGTCTGTCGGGTTGCGCTAAATAGTTTTCATTTACCATCAATTGCCCGTCCGACTTCCTATAACCTTCCATGTCGGTCGTTCATACAGAGAAAGATCCTGAGCGGCCTTTCCGCAGCGGGAGCATAACGTTGGCCCTAGTGGCGAAGCGCGGGACCGTTTGCTTAAGTGACCCGCCCAACGAGATGAGAGGGGCTCTCCCCCATGGCCCAGACCACGTTCCTTCTCGTATCGGGTGCGCGGAATAACTACACACTACACTATGGCATACCTGTCGCCTCATCTCGCCCCGAAAGCACATACGGTAGACCTGGTGTACTTATCTTAGTCGATACGCTTGTAAACTGGGAAGACCAACAAGCTTCGTACATAGCAAGAAGCCGTGGACATGATGCCTTTCGTGGATAAGGTCGAATAACTACGCGTGTCTCGAAATCTGTTGCATCATGCAAAAGACGTTGACGTGACCAACGGTTCTCTACTCATGAGAACCCGGTCAAGTGCTCGAACGGCATTGTCGCCAGCAACAATCGTCAAAAGTTTTGTGTACAGCTCTTCCACAGACCGCAGAGAGAGAAGGATCCCACTTCGAACGCTGTGCATCGGACAAGATGCCGCCGGCGGATGTTGCTCCGTCGTGCGAAGGGACCTATCCCCGGCCGCAACCCCAAGTAACTAAGCTAGCTGTGCTGCTCAGCCACGACTTACACGTGGGATGCTCTTGGCAGCTGTGTACTTTAGAGTGCCCAGATCGGTCTACGGACTGCAAAAGCTCCCTTGTTGATGAAGCAATCAAGCCACTGGTCCTGGTAAGTGAAGTTGACGTCGGCTTACTTGAGCGACATCACTGTATAAAATCTGTTGGGGGACAAAAACAAAAAGAGCGAGAAAAAAAGGGAAAAAAAGAGCAAAAAGAAAATGAGAGAGAGAAAAGAAAAAAAACAATACAGGGTAGTTACTACTCGGAAAGGGACGGGCTTTCCAAATGGGAAGCCCACCCGGTGATTACAACAACGCGCGAGGCCGACAGCGGCCCACGGCGCACGAAGTGTATGTAATGTACTGTACTGTACTGAGTACAAGGTGTGATGACAGCTTGTGCGAGGTTGATAGGGTCCAAGCTTCCTGATGTTGGAGGAAACAAAATGCAAGCCGTGTAAACTGTCACTAACACTGTAAACACATACTATCTCTTCGTCATTGGGCCGGAATTTTCCATGAGCCAGAAACACAACGGATGCCAAGAGTTTCGGGAAAGCATCATCCACGGCCGACCGGCGAAGCGCACGCAGACAAGGAACGTTATCGAGGGAATTGCGCCACCGCACCGCCCGATCCGCTCAATTGATCCAAGTCCTGCTCCTCGTCCGTCCACCATGGGTTCTGCCTCGTCCAAGCCCTCAGATTCTGTCCCACAGGTGTGGAGGGGGTACGGTTCAACGCCCTTGGAGCTCTCCGCGACCTCGGTTTGCTTGTCGTCAAAAGCTAACCACCTCCCAGGTCCTCCCAGACCGGGGTGTCGCAGAACCTAGTCGAAGCCCTCGAGGCCAGCAATGAGGTCAGATACCGATCCGACCCCCCATCCTTTCCCCCCTTCCCCCCTTCTCCCCCTCTCCTTCCCTCCTTTCCGGCTACCGCTCAGTCCAGTCCACCGTTAGTCTAACCTGCCCCCCGTCTTTCCGAGCCACACAGACCGACGTTTCCCGCCTCCAATCGCTCGAGCTCCATATCCAGGAGCGCGTTGCCGCCGAGCTGAGGCGCCTCCGCGAGCAGGAAGCCGAGTCCCTGCGCGCGGCGCAGCAAAAGCTCTCGGCCGAGCCCGCCGCCGCCGACCAGGCGCAGGGGAGCGAGCAGCAGCGGCAGCTCGGCGGGCCCAGCAGGCACGAGGTCGCCAAGGCGATCCAGGACCTGCGGGCCAAGCTCGAGGAGAGGAAGAAGGTGCGGCAGCTGCCAGAGACCGTGGAGAGCGCAAAGAACGACGTGGTGCGGTGCCTGCGCGAGAACGACCGGCGGCCGCTCGACTGCTGGCGTGAGGTGGAGGCCTTCAAGGAGGAGGTCAGGAAGCTAGAAAAGGGCTGGGTTGATAAGGTCGTCAGCTAGAGAAGGGGATCGATGGGAACGATGAGTGTGATGGTTTTGTGGCTGGAGGATATCATTTTTACCCCAGGCCGCTATTGTATACCAGTGAGATGATATGGTGCACGGATTAGGGGCCAAAGGGAGAAGCCCCTAAAGAGGCATGGAGCCGGTTTCGTCGGGATGTATAGACAAATGTGAAGTCAGAAGGCGCTGACGAATCACGACGGCACAGAAAATGTGAAGATGAATCTAGACAAGCTCCGGTAATTGTATGATCGAGTCCGCGCGGGACTCGTCTACGACCTCGGTCTTCTTGTCTTTCCGGAGCTGCTCTCGGCGCCTCAGCCCCTCCTGTCGTTTGCGTTCTCTTCTCGACTGCGCATCCTCCCAGTTCTCCCTGCCCTTGGGAGGTGCGAAGGCCTCGCTTAGCGCCGCGCTGAATCTATCTATCCTCTTCTTGTTCTCGACAAACCGATCATTGGCTATCTGCACCAGTGTCTTCAAATACTGCGTCGACACGATCAGCCGGCGAACGCCGTCCGTCTCAACCCCGATCAACGACTCGAAGGATAAGCCCATCGACCGGACCGCAACCATGGGCGTTGCCTCCTCGCCGGCCTGCCGCGCTAGCAGGCTAACCGCGCCGGTCTCACGGAAGCCGGCCTCCATGCCTGCCTGGATGACCAGCTGCGCATGCTCCACCGAGGCGGTCAGGATATGTAAAATCTGGGGAGAGATGTCAGTATTGTCGCTTCGTGACCCTCGCGAAATCATAAAAAAAAACCAAAAAAAGACGCACCATTGGCTCGAATTTGAAATGAATCAGCCGTGACGCCGGCGTCACCGATCCGAGATCCTGTGCCCCGCTCCCGCTCACCGCTGCCGTGGTCGCCGGCTCCAGGCCCAACAGCAGCCTCTCATAATACGCACCTTCCTCACCCCGAAGCCGCTCCCCCTCCTTCTCCTCTACCACCACCGGATCATGCGACACGAACAACCACTCCCCTCCGCCCTTCCCGCCCACCGCCGAGCTCGGACTCCCTGCGGCGCCATCCCCGCGCCGCCCACCCTCCAAAGCAACCTCGCCGCCACTCCCACCACCAGCAGTAACATCCGCCCCGCCAGGAGCCGGGGGACGAGGAGCCTTGGGCCCCTCGAGGTAGACGCTCACGCGCCCGGCGCAGCTGCTCGTCGTGACGAGCCCCTCGTGGGCCGTGTTGATCCGGTCGATCAGGCCGCGGATGCCGGCGTCGACGGAGCCCTTGGGCGAGGCGTCGGTGTACTGGTCGTCGGGCAACGCCAGCTGGGAGAGGATCTTTGACTTTTTGGCGGCGAAGGTGCTGGAGGGGGCGGGGAGCTTCTTCATTTTGTGACTAGACTAACCCGGCCCCCACCTTGGTATTCTCTCTCTTTCTTTTTATCTTAGAATTAGGAAGAAGCACGGATAAGGCCGTGGCGATTGGGACGGATAAAAGTTTCACGGTGCGTGCTGTGTAAGGATCCTAGGTGGTGACGGTGGTGACGGTGGTGGATGGAGCAGAGAAGATGGGGGTCACGTGTTTGGCGGTGTCAACGAACCCCCTAAACCAACGAACTGGCCTTCGCCTCCTCTCCGCCCCTAAACTGGGTTGAGTGGGCGAGTACACAGTAAACAAATTCCTATCTCACCCAAGGAAAAATATGTCGCACGAGTTTCTGCAATAGTAGCCTCTTGAATTTCGGGTGTGAAGTTAACCTAGAGAACTGACTGCTTGTTACCTTTGTGCGAGATAAGGAGAGGGCGGTGAAGCTGGAATCTCATGAGATTCGCGGCCAGAACCGCAGCGGCACCGGCAAGAATCAGAGTTGCGGTGCGGACAGCAGCAAGCGCACTTATACGTATTCAGAGTTGCAGACTATGGCGAGGAGAGCAACCATCGCCAAAGAGGCACCGAGCGAGAGGCAGAGGTCCCAGTGAACGGCGAAGCCTCTGGTAGCGAGGACTTTGCGTATAGTTAAAGTGCACGATTCTGCGTTGCCGTCGAACCCGACGCCCTGACGGCAAGGGATCAGCAACACCGCTCAGTATAATGAGGACGCGCCAGGGGAGGTGAGCCAACATACTGCGGCAGTTGTGGTCGCTCCCTGCTTAATGCCCCTCAGAATACCGTGCCAGTGCCGTTCTACATTACCAGCCGGACCCCATGACCGCCTGTTCCATTTTCGAAAGAAAAAAAAAGGTTTCCTGAGCGATACCGAAGCAAACTTGCGCGCTGTGAAGTCTTGCATTCCGGTGAAGTGGCGCTTCAATACACCAACTAACGACACAAAATTCATCAGCTGACAGTATCGGTTCCCTGAGCAATGATCGTCAAAGGTAGTATCGAGGGGAACGAGGGCGATTGCATTCCTGGTGCTACCTAGAGAGAGCATAGCCGGTAACTATTTGGCATCAAGCGCGGCTAGGCAGCCTAGGAATGCCCGGGCATTCTATTCTGGCCATGAGAGTATCAGGTAACTGCGTCCCGGTTCCTGCATTCAGCTTGGCATCGTTGCTCGCGGGACGGGAAGGGTAGTGACTGCGCAAAAGACTGGTAACTAAGCTGCTGCCAGACCTACGGGCGCCAGATGGGCAAGTCACATCCCGTTCGGATGCTTTGCTAAGAGAGGATGGATGAAGGGAAAGGGGGGAGGTCAGTGTTTCAGCCTCGGAAACCTAACGGTAATAGAAGCAAGGCAGGAAGACCACGGCGATCGATGAGATGGATATTTCGAGTCCAGACCTAGGCAGCACTTTCTTTGCAGCGAGCGAGAAGAAATTCTCCTCTCCAGAGGTCCGGAAAACAGAACAAGGGACTTCTATTACACTGTGCAAGGAAGCTGGCTGGATGAAAAGAGTCAAACACGATATTTGCCATTCGATATCGCAATAATCAGCTCGATATACCCGAAGCGTGCCGAATGGGAGCCTTCTGGAACAGTCATTTCATGGCCACGCCTCGTTCAGTGACTGAAGTGACTGAACTATCGTAGTCCTCGTTTTCGGCCGTTGTGGTGAGATACAAGTGGAGAGCGATGTCTTCTTCGGACAATAACTAGGTCTTGCGTGGTGCGCAGCAGAGCCCAAAGACTCGTGGTGAGATGAGGAAAAGCGCGAAAGAGCTTCCTCGTCATCGTCGTGGGATTACTATCGATAAGCCCGCCGCTTCCCACAATCTTCTGCGTGGACGGGCTTGGAATCACTTCGATACGATAGATTGGCCATGCGATCCGCCTGTTGCCTTGCTTTTTCCGTATCGCTCTTGCGGCCATCGACGATCCGGCAACCGAATCTTTTTAAAAAGTCGAGCGTTGATGCGCCAACAAAGCAGCCAGGCATGCTACCCGGCCAATCATCGACACAGCATAGTTAACTATCCGGCGGCTTACTTAGATCGGCCAGCGGGTTGGGGGTGGCCCGGACCTTGTCCCCGCACTTCGCCGTTCATCCAAAACCAGCTCCTCGCCATCACGCTCGACTGGTTGAAGAACTTCTAAAAGACTACTTGTCTCAATTGTCTAGCTACCTAGCGCGAGGACAAAACCTTAATCGCGATGGACCGCCAGCGCGCTTCCAAACCCAGCGATCCCTCTCCCTCTGATATCTTCGAGAACAGACCAGTAACCCCAACGCCGCACCCGTCCCTGAACGCCGGTGTAATGCAATCGTAGTTCGTCTTTCTGAAAAGTGTATGTCCCGATCCTCCGCTCTCGTCATCGTCATTATGAAACCATGGGCTGACTCGCCCTTCCTTTGCGCCCCGTCTCGCTCCATCCTAACGTATTCTATCTAGGCCGCCTGGACCTCCTGCACCTGCACCTGCACCTGCTGTTGCCGTTGCTGTTGCTGCTGCGGCTCCTGGAGCTCCTGCTGCTGCTTCTGCTGCTTCAGCAGCGCGGACTGCTGGAGCCACTTGGCGTAGCGGCTCTGCTTGTTGTGGATGCCGCACTCGGTCTTGTCCTGGCCCTTCCAGCGGCCGGCGCGCTCGTCCTCGCCCTCGCCGACGGGGACGGTCGAGTGCCAGTCGCCGACCGACTTGTAGCCCCGGTCGAGCAGGGCGTTGTACGGCACCTTGTGCTCGTCGATGTACGCCTTGACCTGGGCGAAGGTCCAGTTGGCGAGCGGGTTGATCTTGACGACGCCGCGCTCGTCGTCGACCTCGACGACGGCGATGTCGCCGCGCTGCCCGCCCTGCGACCGGCGCCGGCCCGTCAGCACGGCGGCGACCTTGAGCTCCGAGTAGGCGCGCTGCAGCGGCTCCACCTTGGCGATCCAGTCGTACAGCTCCGACGACACCTCGTACAGCTTCTCGCCGTACAGCCTCTCGAACTCCTCGACCGTCGAGACGTCGGCCGGCTTGAAGACGTGCACCTTGACGTTGTAGCGCTCCTTGACGCGCTCGACGAGCTCGTACGTCTCCTTGAAGTGGTAGAGGGTGTCGAGGAAGATGAGGTCGGTCGGCTGCGGGACGGCCGACTCGGCGTCGATCTTGGAAAGCATGTCGACGGTGACGAGCCCCGTCAGGCCAAAGGCCGTCGACTGGTACAGGTTGGGGAAGAAGATCTTGCAGAAGCGGAGGATTTCCATCGGGTGTAGGGACTCGAGCTGCTTGTTGAGGTGCTTCAGGTGCGGCTGCGTGAGGGATATCCTCGGCAGGCTGACGGTGGATGTGCTTGGCGAGACGAAGCCCGAGTCGACCGAGCCATGGTCGTCGCCAGGCGAGGACACCTGAGAGGAGGTTTCGGTGCGAGAGTCGTCGGCCATGTTGAAGGACGGCTTGCTGCTATGGGAAGTTCGGTATCGTCGTTGGCAGAACGAGGAAGCGCGGATGTCTGATGGTACAGGACCGGGAGGGAGCTAGTAATGATGTGTGTTGAACTGCAGAAGGCTGGAGCACCGGAGCACCGAGGTCGCAGCGGGGAATATGTCTCTTGGACGCGGGTGGGAGGGGGGAAGAAAGGGGGGAGAGGGGGAGGGAAGGGGGTTCGAGCGGTATGAGAGTGAACCACGGTATGAGGTCTCACTGGTGGGATGCCTATTTGAGCGTTTCGCAGGATGGTCCGCCTTTTCCCGGGTGACGAATACTGGAGACAAATTGCGGAATCCTGGGCCCGGGAGGTGAGTTGGGACGGGGACGAGGTAGGTATTTCTAGTTTTACACAATCCACATCACCATTCCCCTTACTAATGTCTCATTTCCACAGTTTTCTTGGTCATCTTGAACTTGCCCGAGGATCCGAGACGATTTCGCATTGGTCCCTTACCGTCGAGACGGGGTCCGCATGGCTCTCAGGCCTGGGGAGTGGAGGCATTGCTAAGGGCGCGTTTTTATCAAGCCTTCGTTAGAGTGGTGGTGTTTTCAACAAGGCTGATCACGACATCTGGGGGCTCTGTGATTGGTCAATGCGAGCAGTTTTCTGTGGGGGGGGGGGGAGGGGAGTTCCGCTGCTTGTGTGAAAGCACCGCTTGTGGCAAGGACTCGGGCTCGAGAAGCGGGCAATTCCATTCAGGAATGAGCATTAATGAGTGCTGGCTGGGCGTTTGTTACCGAGAGCCGCGTTGATAACGGTCAGTAGATTGCTCGCATGGCTGTGGTTGAGCCCCAGATCGGGGAGATCTATGTCTGTCGCAACTCATGCGCCATCACAGGCCCTATACTAGTACTTGTAGTGCAGGACTTTAGTCAGCCGCTTGAGTCTCTAAAAACTGCTAGTTCAGCGCTGAATTTGCTATGATGTCACACCTTTGCCTATTTCTTGCTCGAAACCCGCAATGTGGATTTCTCAGCGTTCACAGGCCTAACTGTGTGTGGTCGGCGAACTTGTTTGACGGGAGTCCGGATGTCGTTCACAGTGGAAGCGGCTCGGCGGCTATCGGTAACCGACTTCCATCCTCGTTCGTGGGGTAAGTTGATTACTTGCAGGAGGCACGTTCAGTCGAGTTCCCAAAGTTCACAAAAATAAGAGAACATGGAGTGCGGATTTATTTGTAGTATTCGATATCTCGCAGTAACCCCCTGCCACAGCCAGATATGGCAACTTTCCTAACACCTTCAACAATGCCCGGACGAAAACAACGCAAAGACCAAAAGTTCGGAACTTGAAAGTGAAAACGTTCTTCGGCCCTAGTGGACGGCCTCCCGCGGGCCTTGTCCCGACTTTCGGGGACAATGGCCGATTCCGATAAGATAACGTTTCGATTTCTTGGCTCCTCTCCGTCTGCCTTTTTTTTCCCTGGTGCAGGAATTTGAAACAAAGCTGGTTGGTGCTGGTGAGTGCAGTGGCTCGTTTTATCTCTTCGGAGCAACTACGCGGCGGGTTTCCTTTGTGTCGTACATCCACAAAACTCAAGTGCCTGACCAGTGGACAAGCGTGACAGTAAAAGTTGGTACGCCGTAGTTCGGGTCAAGAAGTTTTTCAAATTGCCAAGCATCGGAGATGGCGGGGTCCTACGCTGCTCGGTCGAGGTGGGGTTCCCGCGCTTGGTGTAGAACGCGGGGGGGGGGGAAAGAGTCAATTCCAGCGCACTGCGGGGAGCACTTTCAGTTTCGCACAGAACGGCCGAACAGCTGCCGGGCTGGTTCTGCTCTGACAAGCTAATTTCTGTCCCTGCGCCGAAGCCATGGCTGAGGAAGCCGGTGCCTCTCCTCGGCCGAGCCGGCCTTCCATGACCGCCATGCGGAGCAGTTCGTTCTTGAGGGAGCATCAACAATACCGCCCTCCGCCCAAACCCGACAGCCACTATGGGATCGACACCGTCGTCGAGGACCTCCAAGCGACATCGGTCTCCGCGCGCGAGATCTCGCCATTCAAGGGAATCCCGTCGCCCGAGAACCCGCCCAAGGTCGTCGACAGCGGCGTGAGACACGAGCTGTCGCATCCAAACTGCACTCCAAAAGCCGGTGAGCAGACCGAGAGGCTCGTCGCGACGCTCTTCTATCGGTCGACGGCCCCTCGTGTCTCGAATGCGATTCCCTCCCCGAAGAAGGCCGCTACGCCGCAGGGAAGCCGATCCCCCTCGCTTCGCGCTGCCGCGGCCGATTCCGACATACCTCCGACCATGGCCCCGAGCAGTAGCCTCGACAGCTACCCCCTCGAGCCGCCCGCGGCCGAGCCCGAACCTCTCGACCACCTCTACGGCTCCTACGTCACGCCCATGTGCGTCACCTCCTTCCTGCACCTCATGACCACCTTCCCGCTCCCCAAGGGCTCGACCGACCTCACCTCGGCGCACCGCTGCCTCAAGCTCGACGCCGGCCCAGAACAGCACCCGGTGGTCGTCGAACTGACCCTCTCCCCCGCGCCCGCCAAGGACTACCTCTCCCTCGCCGACCTGCGCAAGCACGAGCTCATCTACCGGTTCGAGCGCGAGTGGAACGTCGACGTGGCGCTGCGCGCCGACACCCTCTGGCGCCGGTACCCGCGCCTGGTGGTCTTCGACATGGACAGCACGCTCATCACGCAGGAAGTCATCGACCTGCTGGCGGCCACCATCCAGGACCCGCCCGACCTGGCCGCCCGCGTCGCCGACATCACCCACCGCGCCATGCTCGGCGAGCTCGAGTTCGACTCCGCCTTCCGCGAGCGCGTCAAGCTGCTCGCCGGCCTCCCCGAGACCATATTCGAGGACCTGCGCCCCGTGCTGGAGGTGACCAACGGCGTGCGCCCGCTGCTCCGCGCGCTGAAGAGGCTTGGCGTGAAGACCGCCGTGCTGTCGGGCGGCTTCTTGCCCCTGACGTCTTGGCTGGCCGGAGAACTGGGGATCGATTATGCCCACGCGAACGAGGTTGTCATCGACGAGGCGTCGGGCCGGTTGACCGGCGAGGTGAAGGGCCGTATCGTGGGCAAGGAGCGAAAGAGGGAGCTTCTCATCGAGATTGCCGAGAAGGAGGGCATTGCGCTGGAGCAGGTGGTGGCTGTGGGCGACGGCGCCAATGACCTGCTCATGATGGACGCCGCTGGCCTCGGCGTGGCCTGGAATGCGAAGCCCAGGGTGCAGATGGAGGCTAGCGCTCGGATCAACGGTGATAGCCTGCTGGACTTGCTGCATCTCTTTGGCTTTACGGACGAGGAGGTTCGGCAGCTCAGCGCTTGAGGTTTAGATGTGTGAGTATCCTAGGCCGGCCTGCTATCCATTTTCCTCCTTTTTTCTCTTCTTCCCCTTCTGTGCTCTTAGGGATGGCAGTTCACTTCTGTAGATGATAAAGTGAAACAAAAATCAACAGGTATACTTTTAGACCCGTTTAGGAGTTATCATCGCAGAGTCTTGTCTTGAGGAGGCTGTTTTTCGCTGTTGACGCATGCCTGCGCATGCAAGGCCATTATGCATTGACTTCCGGTTACAAAAACGGTTCTCCAGGGGCGCTTACCAAAGCCAGATTCGAGCAAGCCGAGCAAGGTAGCCTCATGTACAGTGCATCCAAGCTCGGTAACGCTAAGGAGTGTTTCTATAAGTTCCTCTTCTTCGTTTCGTTTCTCATCTTTGTTGCTCTGCCAACCCCCTAGAGGACCCCTGACAGAGACGTATCACAGAGGACTGCGGGTGGTTCAAAATAACCAGTTGGTGAGAAAGACCTCTCGATGTGAAAGGGTAGGTGCTCCCTCCAACTTAACACAAAAAGGACACACTACCAAACCTCTAGAGGTGGACAAAGCAACCCCGCGTACTCCGTTCCATTCGTAGCACAGGACGCCAGAGAAAGCAAACCACAGGCCAGGAGACACACAACCCCGGGTTTCTAGGATCGTCGGCTGTCGTTTCACGTATCGGCTATGGAGGTTAGTAAGAGTCCCGGTTGGGGGGGAGGAGGGTTCCTCTTGTTGAAATGGGTGACATTCCTATGTTCTGCGCATGCTTTCAGCCCAGCAGCGAGCGGCTCGGGTATGCTATACAATCTTGGGGCTATGATGTACCCAGGCGCGTGTGATAAGAACACAGCAAGGTCCACTTCCCGTATCTACCGCCTGTGGATCCCGGTTCGAGGTTGGACCTGTGCAGTAAAGCGCACATTTGAGGACGATTTGAGGACGACTGAGGACGGACATACCTGAGGATGTAGGCAACGAAAAGCTTAAGCCGGCTTCTACGGGGAGCTTCTCCCCATCACCAAAGATCCGACGGCCTCGGAGGCTACCGGGCATGAGATACGAGCAGGGGGAAGCGGTGAGTGACACATCGTCCGCCCATGGGACGGCTGAAGGGGCAATGGCAGCACCTTGACGTCCCTTCTCGCGGAGAGGCGGGAACCATTGCTATGGGATCGGACAGCTGCCGGGTGCGCCGAGTACGAGGTTCCCCGGAATATGATGGTGGAACCGCGCTCGCGAGGAAGCTTGGCCGGCCAACCCCTGTTCCCCCGAGGACCAGTCACCGTCGGGAACTGCCGAGCTCGAAAGACCACCGTCTCCGGATTGATCAACTCCTACTCATCCCATCTACATAGTATGAGAGGAGAACATCGAACGATTCTGACCCGGGAACTCTGGAGATGCCCATGGTGCCTTCCTTTAGATCTGGCCGTGGTCCGCATCTATCTACATCAGTTCAGTCTTTTGCCCTGTTGGTCTTGCTAGCGGCGATGCTATGAAAATCTATCAATCAATGGCGTCCTTTTTCGACGCGAGTACACTACTCATTTCGTTTCCGAATCGCCATCTCTTCGACCGTTGCTGAACTAATTCAATCTTGGTTATTCTGCTGTTCCTTGTTTTCCATTTCCTTGTCTCAAGTAAAACCAACTGGCACACCTCGAAACGCGCTTGACGGATGGACAGTAGAATTGACCGTGTACATACATGTACCTTGACGTCCTCGGAGGTTCGACATCAGGGTTCATCATAGGGAGTGAACCACCCGCCATGATTCCGTAGCCACGCGCGAAGATACGAAGCAGATATTTCACGGACACGGCGGAGATACTAGTCATGCCGGAGACATCTGAACGACAGAGCTGGCCAAGAGAACCGACCAGTTGCCTCAGGACGATCTAGACAAAAAAAAAAGAGATGAGTGGGCCACTTTTGCCACAACATCAACGGCCCTGCGACCGCCCCCAGGCAAACAAACCGCCGAACAATAATACTTTTGTCATTTTAGGAGGAGCGTTGTATGGATAAAAACAACATCTCGTTGCTGCAGAATGTGGACTTCAAACTTGCAGAAAATGTGGGGGGGGGGGGATTTGCATGATCAGAAGGGTACTTAGTTGACTCACGCCGCAGGCTGCAAATCCGCCCTCCATTATTCCATGAACAACTTTGTAAGGTTGGGCTGAGCGCCAATGCCTAACGGACCGGGGGCCACAGCGCACGTCCCACTTAAAGGCCAGCGTGACATGCCAGTTCCATACCAAGTAGTGGCACAGAGGCGGCCAATGCTCAGTAAGGGCAAGGAGGGAGGCTCAAACGATTGGCAAAAAGAGGGGCTTGTCAGTTCCCTGTGCGAGCGCGAGAGGGGCAGTTTCAAATCTGGAGGGATGCGTTCCGCCTGTCTGAAGAGAAAGAGCAGACTTTACTCAATAATTGTTCAAAGAGTTCATCATCACGTTACGGACTCCTCTAGCTGTATTTAGAGTCCTATCATTACTTGTCGGGTGCGAATCAAAATACCGGCATGCAAGCCTCTGGCGATTTGCATGCGGTTGTGGAGGAAGTGAAGCCTGAATCGCGGGGCTGGGCGGCAAGGCACGACATGAAATTCCTGGCGAAATTCGAGGGCTTGCCCCACCGTGGTTGAAGTTTTTGTGCTGCGTAACCCCACCAACCCGCCTTGCCCCTCCCGCCTGCCCATAAAAACTTCGACCCCTCCTCAAATCTTCTTCGATTCTTCCTCTTCACTTCCTCGTCGGCATACCTGATTCAAGCAATCACCTGCCACTTTCAAGTGCGTATACCATCATCGATACACTGGTTCTTGACAAGTACATCGTCTCTAACTTTCCTTTTCGCAGTTTTCATTAAGCGCAAGTCGCCAGTTTCGTTCTTCAGAACACAAATACCGTCAAAATGGGGTAAGTCACGTCGACACATTCCAGCCCTGAGCAAAGGGCTCCCAACTACGAGAATCATCGCTAACTCTGGCGACAGCAAGGAGGAGAAGACCCACATCAACGTGGTCGTTATCGGGTTCGTCTACCCTCAATTTTTGCGGCGTCGTAACGCTGTTTTGTCACGGGCCCGGGAACTAACGTTCAGCGACATAGCCACGTCGACTCCGGCAAGTCCACGACTGTAAGCATTACCTGCTGGCCAATACGGCACTCTGGGGAAGCGTTGAACATCTTACTGACAGTTTGCAGACCGGCCATCTGATCTACAAGTGCGGTGGTATCGACAAGCGTACCATCGAGAAGTTCGAGAAGGTCAGTAAGATTCGAATTCTGATGAATTTTCTTTTGCACATTATTGCCTAAATTCCATGGCATCTTTACTACCCCTACCCCGTTCGATATTTTTTGGCTCGACCGTTCTGCCTTTGTGTGGTTACCCCTCTCTTATCAAAGCGGGGGAGGGGCACGCACAACAAGCAGATAAGGAAATTTTTTCCAGGCCACGATCCACCCGCCCCGCCCTTTCCATCCGCCATCCACATGTGGCGCAGTGCCAAGAAGCTGGGGGCTGACAGAACAACAGGAAGCCGCTGAGCTCGGCAAGGGTTCCTTCAAGTATGCCTGGGTGCTTGACAAGCTCAAGGCCGAGCGTGAGCGTGGTATCACCATCGACATTGCCCTCTGGAAGTTCGAGACTCCCAAGTACTATGTCACCGTCATCGGTAAGCCTAGATCCCAAACTTTTCTCTTCACCCGCGACATGGCTGACATTCCCAATCTCAGATGCCCCCGGCCATCGTGACTTCATCAAGAACATGATCACTGGTACCTCCCAGGCCGACTGCGCTATTCTCATCATTGCCGCTGGTACTGGTGAGTTCGAGGCCGGTATCTCCAAGGATGGCCAGACCCGTGAGCACGCTCTGCTCGCCTACACCCTGGGTGTCAAGCAGCTCATCGTCGCCATCAACAAGATGGACACCACTGGATGGTCCGAGGCTCGCTACGAGGAAATTATCAAGGAGACCTCCAACTTCATCAAGAAGGTCGGCTACAACCCCAAGGCCGTTCCCTTCGTTCCCATCTCTGGCTTCAACGGCGACAACATGCTTGAGGTCACCACCAACGCTCCCTGGTACAAGGGCTGGAAGAAGGAGACGAAGGGCGGCGAGGTTACTGGCAAGACCCTTCTCGACGCCATTGACGCCATCGAGCCCCCCAAGCGTCCCACTGAGAAGCCCCTCCGTCTTCCCCTTCAGGACGTGTACAAGATTGGCGGTATCGGCACCGTCCCTGTCGGCCGTATCGAGACCGGTATCCTCAAGCCCGGCATGGTCGTTACCTTCGCTCCCTCCAACGTCACCACTGAAGTCAAGTCCGTCGAGATGCACCACGAGCAGCTCGCTGAGGGTCTTCCGGGCGACAACGTTGGTTTCAACGTGAAGAACGTCTCCGTCAAGGAAATTCGTCGTGGCAACGTCGCCGGTGACTCGAAGAACGACCCGCCCGCTGGTGCCGCTTCCTTCGAGGCTCAGGTCATCATTCTCAACCACCCCGGTCAGGTCGGTGCTGGTTACGCTCCCGTCCTTGACTGCCACACCGCCCACATTGCTTGCAAGTTCGCCGAGCTCCTTGAGAAGATCGACCGCCGTACCGGCAAGTCGGTTGAGACTTCTCCCAAGTTCATCAAGTCTGGTGATGCCGCCATCGTCAAGATGGTTCCCTCCAAGCCCATGTGTGTTGAGGCTTTCACCGACTACCCGCCTCTCGGTCGTTTCGCCGTCCGTGACATGCGCCAGACCGTCGCTGTCGGTGTCATCAAGAAGGTCGAGAAGTCGACTGGTGGTGCCGGCAAGGTCACCAAGTCCGCTGCCAAGGCTGCCAAGAAATAAACAGTTTCTTGCCGTAGCAAACAAAAAAACTCACTTCAGGGATTCGAGGCCGCTTGGCTCTCACGCGAGATCGCGTCGCGGTTATAACCGCGATGCTATGATTGACATGAGCACCAGGTCGTTTTGTTATGGGGCACAACCGAGGAGAAATGGTCGGGGATCCTGCGCATCAAAACTTCTCGTGATGGTGCTTAGTACGAAATAGAGTCTCTAGAAGTGATCACGAAGGTCATGATTTCCCAGTTCTCGTGCTCCCGCTGCTGTTCAATGTTGGTGACACTTGTCCAGTGAGGTGATGTGTAACTGCAAGCGAACTTTGGACGAATTGTACCTCCGTATGGAGATGCCTTTAAAGAATGTCTTGAACTCTCTCTGCCAACCCCCGCCATCGTCATTCAGCTCTCGAACACTCGCTTGCTGCTTAGGTACATGGTTATTTTACTTTTTAAATCTTGGTTAGCGGAGGGGGCCCAAGTCTTCTTTGATGTGGTTACATATTGATACACTCGAGTCTATCCTACAATGCTCTGTACATTTCCTTTAGCATCTTATGACCGTTTCGCATGCCATTTCAACCGGCCCTTCTCGTGAACAATTTCGGACGCGACTCGTAGGAACTCTTCCAACCCCACGGGCCTCGCCAGAATCACTGCCCTTGCCTGAGCCTCGGCGTCGGTAAGCGCGGGCGACTTGTCGGGCGAGTTCTTGCTGTGCGAGATGAACCGCGCCCTGGGCCTGACCTCGTCGTCGACGAGCTCGTCTTCGTCGACGACCTCGGCTACCCCGGACTGGGAAGACTCGACGTCTTCGGGGGGCGGCGCGGCGACGCGCACCGCCTCGAGGGAGAGCTCGGCGCGCTCGCCCCCGCGCTGGCCCGCCTGGATGCTGGTGTAGCGCAGCCTGAGGTTTTCGTACTCGGCAGTCACGGTGCGCTGGACTTGGATCGAGGCGAAGGTGTAGTCGACCCGGACCTTGTCGTCGTCGCCGCCGCCGCCGCCGTTGTTATTGGGCGTGGCGGTGCCGTCGTCTTGGGAAGTTGCGGTCGGGGTGAGGAGCCTGCGCGGAAGGTGCACGCCCAAGAGCACGGGCGGGGTGCTGAGCTTGCCGGCCCAGGGGCGCAAGTCGGACTTGGTGACGAAGGTGATGATGGAGGGGACGTGCTGCTCGATGCTTGCGCCCGGGAGGCTGAAGTAGCGTCGCTGGACCAGACGGGCGTCGACGGGGGCCGCGGGGAAGAGCACGTCGCCGATAAAAGTCTCCTTGACGGCGCGGAGAGAGGTGAGTGCTTTGACCTCTACGTGATCGGCCTCGACGAGGAGCTCGAGGTCTGGCGCGGAGGCGGCGAGGTCTGAGGGTACGTCGGGGGACGGAGAGAAGCGGATGACGGTGGTGGAATGCCAAAGGCCCTCTTCCTTCAGGTTGTTTGGTACGTTGAGACTGCCAAGGGCGGGGAGAATGGGGACGAAGGTGCGGGGGAGGGAGGTGTCCAATTGTGCTTCCGGTTCGGGTGACGGGGTACTCGACGTTGCGGATGATTTCTGACGAGCGAAAACGACGTGCCCAAAAACAACGCTCGTATCTGTTTGCGCCTCGGTAGACCAGCCTGGGGATGAAGGCTCAGACTCGGGATCTTCTGCTACTCTGACGGGATCCGAGTGCTTGACGGTCTTTTCTCCCCTCAAACTAAAAGGAAGGATATCCGCTGGGACCGAGCCCGATGCGGGTTTGGAGTCGGCATTCCAGTGGGGCACGGCAGCAGTCCATCTCTCCCACTTGGCGGAGCGCTCCTGCCACGGGAGTTTCTGTTCCGGGTTGAGGGCGGGAAGGTACCGGCCCTGGTGGATAAGGTCCTCCGGCACTACCCTCAAGGCCGTCGACACACCGGTTTTAGGCCCGTACGCATGGCGCAGGAAACGCAATACGGTCTCGCAGGCGTTCTCGAAGTTCTCGTCGCGCTGGGGCATATGGATCCAAGTGACGACAACCTAGCAGGGCAAATATTGATCAGCAGCTGTTGGCTCAGAAGAACCGACCGACGACAATATCAACGTAATATCAACGTACCTTCTTGCCCGACGGATCGAGGCGTGTCACCGTGTTGGTCACACGCCCAACTTCCTCGAGGATGCGGGGTTCGAGAGGTTCAGGGGAGACAAGGTCGGTCTCGAACTCGCTTGTGCGGGCTTTAGAGAGCACCCCATGGATCCGGTCAACAATCGCATCGGCCGCGTGCTTAGGAGCCACGACGGAGACCAATCGGGATTCCCGAATGAGTCTGACCTCTCTCACATGGGCTAGAATAGCTCGCTGCGTCCCTTCCAGCCATCTCCTATTGCCCACTAGCGGCACAAAAATGTCAGCTCGGCGGGCAAATAAACGGACAGCTGGGTGGGGTTTTCGCTTGACGTACGGGTCAGAAGAGAGAACTCGACGTCACGCAGACGCAGGCTGAGATATCCGTCCCTGTCAAGAACGCTCTGGCTGCACAGGTCCCAGCAATTGCGCATCAAACGGACAGCGAGCCGGGCTTTCGGGGCCATGCCCTTGGTGATGTAGCCGGCGAGGTGAGGCTCCACAACGTCTACTCCATTCTCAGATATCGGCGTCCATGGTTGATGCTCCAGGACCCAAGGAGGCAGTTCCTGAGCAGCGTCCTCATGCGTGTCCTCTTGGTTCAGCTGCTGTATCGCTTCATATTCCCGCACGTAGCGGGTCAATTGCGCGTTGGTGAACCCGTCGACAAGGGTGTCTCTGAGTTGTGTGAAGGCTTTGTCGCTCAGGATCCGCTTGTCTTTTGGTCGCAATTCGTGAATGTTGAGTAGAACATCCTCGGAGTCGGCAGCTGCGTCTTCGTCGACGAGCAAGCTCGCAGGATCGACGTGCGTTTCCGGCGCATCGCTGTCGGGCTTCAGCTCGGCAAGCTGGCGCTTCTTCTTGCGGGTGCGCTTCTCCCGCAGGACGATGGCAGACCCTGGCTTTCCCAGCATGGCGACGTCGAGGCCTTCTTGCTCGGGCGTGACGATCTGGCCGCGGGACGTGTACGTGCGTTCATGGGGCCGCGGCCGCCGTGGTGGCGGCGCAGGAGATGGCCAGGAAACCGTGGAGCTTTCATCTCGCCGGACTGTATCGCTCTTGGGCTCAGTGTTACTCGGTCTGTCGTGAGTCCCGATGGATCGCTGGGCGGTTCGAGATGAGGGGAAGGCGGCGGCAGCGAATGGCGGCCGTTTACGGGCCCCAGCAAGCTGAAGGCGACATCTCAGGCACACAAAGCCGGCGCCTCGGGTCAACTCGCGGCTGAGCATGGCAGCGATGAGGAGGGCCTCTTGTCGCACCGCCAAACCTCCTGATATGAGAGGAACCAGGAAGCGGCGGTCATGGTCGAGAAGACCGTGTGGAGTGGATCTCTCTGGTCTTTTTTGGCGACGAAAGATTTTGGGTGGGTCCACTGCATCTCTTGGACCCCAGACAAAGCTCCCGGCAGGCACGCACGCAGCGCAATTCAGCACTCACTCAGCACATGAAGACGCGCTGCCGTTGACAGGGGTCTGACGCGGCGCACCCCGCGCCGCTGACGGAAACTAACTATGTACACATACGGAATGAAAGACATGCAGCAACACGAGCAAGCACCTCTCTCTCTATTTGGTTAATTGATTCTTTCTTTACGAAACCGGTACCAGGTATCAACTACTACACCAATACAAAAAGAATATTTTTTTTTTTCTCACGGCCACCTTTGTTCCCCCCACTCCAGAGGATGTCAGCGCAACAACGGCGACGGCGGCTGCAGGTGGGTTTCTGTTCACCGGTTTGGTAGCAAGCGGCCGCAAACTGACGGAAGGGAGGCCGTGAGGGACGATGAGGACGATGATATGCAGCACAACGCTCCGCCCAGCCCCGGCGACGTCGACGAGGACGGCGACGAGCGCGTGGGGGAGGCCGGACAAAGAGATGAGACCAGCCAGCTGATCAAGAACCTCGTGCGCTACGCCCTTGCCTGCGAGTACTCGCGGGCCCCGATTCGGCGGGAAGGCATCAGAGAAAAGGGTACTGAGAGACGTCATGTCACCCACATTGTTGGAAATGGCCGGCATGCTAACGTCTCTCCCAGTCCTGGGCTCCAACGGACGAGAGTTTAAGAGGGTGTTTGCGGGCGCGCAGAAGCAACTGCGGGCGACATTTGGCATGGAGATGGTCGAGCTGCCGACTAAGGACAGGAACCTCATGACAACGGAGCAGAAGAGAAAGGGTATGTTTTAACTGCCGCCGACGGACAGGATAAGTCATGCTCGCAACGGCTAACACCCACTCTGTGGCAGTCGCCAAAACCCAGAGCCAGAAAGAGGCGAGCTCAAATGCATACGTCCTCACCTCGATTCTGCCGGAAGAGTACACCACACCAGCTATCATAGCCCCATCAAAGGTGGAGTCCGCCGACGGCGAAGCCTCGTACATTGCATTATATACTACCATCATCGCCATCATCACCCTGAGCGGTGGAGAGCTCAGCGACCCCCGTCTGCGCCGACACCTGTCGCGACTCAACGCCGCTGAGAACATGCCGAGCATGAACCCACACGACGAGATAGCCCCGAGCGAGAAGACGGAAGCCGTCCTCCAGCGGATGGTCAAACAAGGGTACCTGGTGCGGGTGACAGAGTCCCGGTCCGCGGGCGACGACGACGCGACTACCTGGCACGTCGGCCCGCGCGGTAAGGTCGAGGTTGACAAGGAGGCGATCGCGGCGTTTGTGCGGACCGTCTACGGCGGCTCCAGCGATGAGCTCGAGGCCAAGCTGCAGGCCAGCCTGAAGATCAGGGATCGCAAGCCCGGGGTGCCCGAGACGGTCGAGGAAGAAGCCGCAGACAGGCCGGCGGACGGTGACCCCGGACCGAGCACCCGGCGGGGGACCAGAAGACGGGAGACCGAGGCCGAGGATGAAGAGAGCGAATGACTTCGTTGCATATCGGTCTGTCTGTCTGGCTGATGTCGGAGTCAGGGTATCATTGTTGCATTACGGGAAGAAAAGCGAGGCCCCCAGCGTTTGCAAAGATTCTCCCGCAACCATGCCGCGACCAATGTGGAATTGCCATGCCAGGGCTTGCTCGACCAGCGCTCCTCCGAGCTGCTTGGTGGGCTCATCCCTGGACCATCGCACCCATGCCAATTCTCTCTTAGCATCCTGGTCGTTCGAAGCCGCCCCCCCCCCCCCCCACCGGGGGGTCGCGGGAGGTGTTGGCGCACTTCATGACCCGTCCTGTCGCGGTGCGACAAACACGTCCTCTTCTCGAGGTGGAGGAGGCCCAACCGGCTGTAGCATTTTCTGCGAGTACTTCTTTAGCACCAGTCTCCTGCAATTTCACAGCCGTAGTGTGCCAGGGGAAGAACATGGGGGCAAACGTACCCGAATCATCTGGACGCGCACCTTAGCCCCCGGCTCGTTCTCGGCCAGTGCGATGTACGACAGGAGCGGCGGGTGTCCCGCGATACTCGAGAAAGTGTCGCGATGGATATTCGTCTTCCACTCCCAGCTCGTCGTGTCGGGATGCCCGGTGCCGACGTATTTGGCCTGGAGCCGCTCGAGCTCTTGTTGATTGCGTAGCTTATCGGCCTGCGGATCTGGTAGTTAGGATGTGCAGATGCCGTAACGAGGAGAATACGGCATACATACCATTTTGAGGGTGCGTTACAATTACCGGATGTTTTTTCTCCGATTGTGGTTTGGAAGAGTTGTCGATGGCACTCGGTTGAAGAATGCGCCTGCTCTTCTTGCTAGGTTGTTCTGGGGCGCGCCAAGGGCCTGAAGGCTGTCCCCACACCGTAAGGGCACAGTGTGCTGGGGACTGGGTTATTGAACGCTTCTTACTCCGTATTGAACGCTCAAACTTCCCATCGTTTGAAATCCATGCCGATGAGACGAGAACGATTTTGTCAACTCACTGCGATAGGATCACGAGATAAAATCCTGGAGAGTTCGAGACTTGGAATCGGCGCTTTCCCAGCATTACTAGCAGAGATCAGGCTTCCCGGTCCTTCTACAGCGCATTGCGTTAACTGCGCTTTCACACAACCTAAACTGGCAGTTCAACTCGAGCTGCCGGGAACATCGACGACTGCACAGAACGGAATCATACTTTTGGCATCAGATTGCGGCTACCATGCCTGAACTTCTTCTCCAATCAGCCTTGACGACTTCCAGATCCCAACAACTCGCTGCCGAAGCGGCGAAGATCAGATCCTCTTGC
This sequence comes from Thermothelomyces heterothallicus, assembly GCF_042370625.1. Taxonomy (NCBI): domain Eukaryota; kingdom Fungi; phylum Ascomycota; class Sordariomycetes; order Sordariales; family Chaetomiaceae; genus Thermothelomyces; species Thermothelomyces heterothallicus. The sequence goes on along the minus strand of NW_027192563.1, from coordinate 429,806 downwards.
CGTGACCGACATGGTGACCGCAAGTCCCTGGTCACATGTCCGCAATGTTACGAAGCAGTCCTTGACGCGTTCCGAAGCCGCTATCTTGGCTCCTCTCTGAATTCTGGCGCCGAGAGGCCCGGCTCGGGTCAGAAACAACAAGCGGCTCGACAAGAATGGTTCGCCTCCCGGCCCGCATTTGTCTCGGCTCTCAACCTGCTGGTCGACTCCGCCAAGGAGTACCAGATCTCGCCGCGCGAGATTGACGACCGTGTGCGGGAGGAGCGGGCGAGGTGGTATGCCGAGAGGGTGCGCTCGTTGTTGCTGAGGTTGATGGTGGAGGACCCTTCTGGGCGCGGGGCGGTGTTTGAGAAGCTCGAGGACCTGTCTTCCGGGGACGCGGTTGCGCTGGCGAGGGAGGTCGCCGACATCCTGAGCAAGGGCCCATTTGCGCCCGAGCAAGGGACCGCAGAGGGAGTTGCGGAAAGATTGTTGGCCGCGTCGGCGAGCAATGAGGCGGCGGACAAGGCTGAGGTCTTCCGAGAGGCCTTCTTCGCAGCCGAAGATGGCACCGTGCCCGGAGATCACCAAAAGTATCTCGACCTGTTGCTCCACCAGGGGTTGTCGATGGAGCAGGTCGTAGATCGTGTCCTTGAGGAGCGGCAAACGGCAACGGGCGCAAGGGAACAGACGGACAAGCTTAACCAGCGGCTCGATGAGCTCCGGAGGGCCCGGGCCGCACACGAGGCCCAGAAGACCAGAAAGGCGCAGCGGAGGGAGAGCCTGGCTCAGCTGAAAGTCCCAGACGAGCTGTACGATCTCCCGCCCTGTGCCGTTTGCGGAGGAGAAGCGAGCACGGAGGAGTATTTCACTTGCAGTATATGCACCATTCTCGCGGGGGCGGGCGTGCAGGATAAGACGACAGTATTCTGCTCTGAGAAATGCGAACAACAGAGTCATGTAAGCTCTCACCCCGTCCCCCGTCCCCCTCCCTCCTCCTCGCTCCTCTCTCCTTGCCAGCCCGACCATCTCACTAACACCCGCTCCAGCCCTCCCACGCAGCAACACACACCTGCTCTTCCGGTCCGAGTTGCATTCAACTTCGCGAACCACAACAACGGACTCCCAGGGAGACCAACACATCCCCCAACGGCCAGAATCAGGACCAGCAGCAAGACACGCGCATGACCGACGCGCCCCCGTTATCAAACACCGGCGACGACGGCAGCGACGACGACGGAAATTACAACAAAAACAACAACAACAACAACAACAACAACAACAACAGCCACAACGACGACAACGATAACAGCAGCAGCAGTGACGCCAACGAGCTCCACTTCTGCACCGAGTGCCTCACGCGTCTAAAGCAGCCCACAACCTGGTGCAGCCTCGCCTGCGCCGATGCCAGCTTCCCATCCCACCGCGAGGAAGTGCACCTACCGCTGCGAAAGAAGCTCGGCTTGGGAGAAACGGCCGACGAGGCGCAGCTGGAGCCTATCGAGCCAGGTGCTGCTGAAGACGATGGGAGAAGGCGTTATCGCGTCAAGAACATCAGGCAGGTCACGACGTCGCTGGGGGATGCGGTTAAGGAATGGGAGGGAAGGAATAAAGTGAGGTTACAGGGTTTGGTTTGACGGGAAGGGCTGCTTTCTCAATGGTGGGCCGGCATGCTTGTACTGTACAGCATTGATTGTACGTGCGTATCTTATATTTTTTGGGTGGGAGGTGATATACCATTCAACCGAAACCCGGACGGAACGCCGGCATCTACTGTTGCGTGCGGTACCGGTTACTTATTGCCGGCCCGCGGGCCTTGCGATCCACGTGAGACCATCACGGTTGCTTTTGGGTTTGCAAAGCTGCTAGGTGATGGCGTACACTGATTGCCCAAGTTTCCCGGGCCACCGTGATCAACGACCACAAACACTGATTGACGGGACAGAAGGACATGGTGTTGATTGATCTAGTAATAACATGGCAGAACAACACCGCGCAAAGAAACCCCGGACCCAGCTCCTCACGTATATGCGGCGCCATTTTGTTGTCGTCGCGATCTGCTTCCACTTCTTGCCAGCCCGCACACCGTCAGGGAAGGAGAGCAAAAGGAAAGTTTGAGTAAGGCGGCACAACCGCGCAGTCGATAAGCAGATATCCATCCTCCTGCACCCTCTCCAAATCCAGAAGATACAAGTGAGGAGAAAGTGACTCGGCTAAAAGGGAAATGGGTATTCCATGTTTGGCCATAGCAGGAAAAATAAACGCATACACCGCGAAGGCGTTCTGGCTCTCTCTTTCGAAACGCACAGTTCCGCACCAACGCCTCCGGGGAAAGGGGTTCCCTTGGTCTCTTAAGAGGTCCGACAGGTAGAGTCATCGACTCGCCCACCGCGACTGTAACCAAGCCAAGGGATTCGTTGAAAAGTAAGAGAAAAAAAAAGAAGTCGTAAAGACCAGAGATGGTTTTTGTCGGTGAAATGAAATCGAAATGGGTATGTCGTCGCAACCTGAGCTCCGCTGAGTTGAACCGAAGGAAAAAAAAAAACCAAGTCATTGTTTGGAAACGCGCAGGCCGAAGAGACCTCGGGCGCACCAGGCATTTGCCCCTCGTCCATTCCCGTAGGTGACCAGTGTGTGGCTGGGCATCAGAAAAGGCCGAAGAACAAGGCAGCCGAGGGATATTATCGGTCCCTCGCAAGGCTTCACCGATGTCCCTTCGCACCCTGCTGCTTCAGCCTGCTCGTTCTCCACCCCTCGTACCACTGCTCTCTGCTGAGCTCGCGGAGCTCAGCCCGCCACTCGCTAAAGACGGTGTCCTTAAGACGGACAAAGTCGCAGTGCTCCTCGTTGTACGGATCGGCGAAACCCCATGGGAATTGGCGCCCGACGATGTCGGGCTCGTAGATATCCGGGCTGAGGATCGACATGGGTAGGAAGGGCACCTCGTCCTCCTTAAGACTTTCCTCCGGCTCCTTGCTGCGACGGGTGGAACCGCCGGAGAGGCGCTTGGATTTAGGCGACGAATCCTGGGTTTGAACAGGCGGCTCCGACTCCTCGGCTGACCCAGCAACCTCCTCCTCCTCCTCGCCATGCTCCAATACTTGCTCCTCTTCCTCTTCCTCAATTCTGCCGGAATTCTCTGTTGAGTCGCCGTCGTCGTCGAGGCCAAGTGCTTCCAACGGGTCGAGATTCGCTTTCTTGAGACTCTCCGCCACGGTCCTCTTTAGCATGTTCATATGCTTCGTGGTAACGGTGTCGGCCTTGGAAATGACCGGGATGACGGTCGTCTTGCCCTGCAACGTCCGCAGAACCTGCAGATCAAGGTCCTCATCAAGGCTGCCGAGAATGCGGGCGTGTGGGTAATGACTGCCTCCGTTGCGCTGACCATTGGCTGACGCGGCCCTGGCGGCCGCGATGTTCCGGTCGAGGCGCGACGGATCGAGGACAAGGAAGACCGCGTGAATGTGGGTATCCTGTACCCCAGGGGACCGCACGACCTTCATTTCTTCGGCGAAGGTCTCCTCAAACTTGCTCTCCAGGAAGCTCGACATCTCGCGAAGCTGCAGGTCCACCACATTCTTTTCCAAGCCCTCGGAATCCCACAAGGTGACGCCAATACGCTCGCCGTCGATCTCGGTTTCGAGGAAGTGGGGAATAAAGTTGCCAGAAGGCGGCGCTCTCGGCAATTCATCTTCGTCGATGGTGCTCTTGGATCGCTTCTTTGCCGGAAGAGCAAGCGCCGTCTTGAGAAATTCGAGGAACGAAGTCTTGCCCGAATTGGTGGTACCAACGATGAGGATGCTGGAAGTGATGTTAGGAATGCGGCAAGACGGCAGGGTAGCAGCAGGTTGCGTAACTCACTTGAAAGGAGTGGGATCCTTCCTCCTCCGAACCCTCCTAGGGCTGTTGATGGTGCTGATAGCGCTGCTGGCATAGCTGTAGCGGCCGCGGTGTGCCATGCTGGGGGTGCCCGCGTAAGGGTCAAAGCCGCCGTTGGGAATCGGGGGAGGGGGAACGTTGATAGCAGAACGAGATGGCTCCATGGAAGGCCTCGGAGGGGCGCTCGCCATTTGCTCAGCTCTCCCAGAAACAATGGCCAGAGAGTCGGGACGAGCGTCGCCGCCAAGGCCTAGTTGAGGTGCAGGAGCGCCATTGTAGAGCACAGGCAGGCGCGGCGGGGACTTGGGGACCGCATCACGCTGACGTTGCAGCTCCAGCTCCCTAGCAGCCTGCTGTTTCTTCAGATCACTGCTCTTGCTGCGTCGTAGTAACATCCCGAGGCTGGTACGACGAGGCGGTGTCGTCATTTCTCGATCCAACCGGGTCTATTCAGGTGACTAACGGCCGAGCATACAGCAGGCGGGCGGTTGCGACTTTGAAGATAGCGAATGACGTGGGAAAGAGAAAAATGTCAAGAATGACCCTCGAGGGAGTTGCAACTTGTGCGGCTAACGGGGTCCTGCGGGTTGCAGTTAACATTCGAAAGTTCAGGTGACGCGGGCAAGGCAAAGCAAGCAAGCGCCAACGCTAGGTATCTAAATACCTTACCTTCAAAGGAGGCAGTACGAAAGGCAATTCTCTGAGAGTCGATCCCAGGCTGAGAGAGCACCTTCCCAGATTAGTATTGTTCAGCGGAGAATGTGTGCAAGCACTCGACTGTGGGGTAGGAAGGCAGATTTGGCGGGCTGGCGGGCGAGCGGACGCCGATGAAGCAGGTATGGAGGAGCGACCTTCTAGCAACGTCGCCATATTAGTCGAGACTTGACCCGGACACTTTCTTGTCGCCATGTCTTCAACGCAGAGGGCCAAGGAGCCATCCTCCGGGGCCGATTTGGAAATTGCGCACGTTGACGACGGTGGCAATCCCGCATCCAAGGTTGCGACAGCATCGCGACCAACAAACAAGCTCCAAACAGTAGTCCTGCCAATCTTCCTCGAGGTGGGTGCGCACCAAGGTCGCATAGCATCCACCCAATGCGACAAACAGGCAATTTGAAACTAAACAAAACAAATGCTGTCGCGGCAGCGTCGAGGATATGGACTTACTTAGGATCTGCCACCTCAATCTTTGGCTGGCCCGCGATGGACGAGCTTGACAACAGAGGGCCGAGTTCGGGTTGTGCGCGCGGAAGGGTGGAGACTTGCTCACGCAAAGACAGAGTGCGGAGTATTGTACAAAAGGGCAAGAAAAGTGAGGTTAAAAGATTGAATCGAAAGGGCAAAAGGGAGCCGCAATGCAGCCTTCCAAACCTGTTGACAAGCCGACGGGCGACAGTCAATCCAGGACGACACGAGAGGTGCAGAAAGGAAACGCACCTTCGTCAGGGGCGCGAAGGGAAGAAAAAAAAGATGTCCAGTCAATGGGCAGCGCGGTGCCCGAGATTGGCTGATGCCGCTTAGTTAGAGGATGGGGAGGTACAGGAAGGCACACCTGGAGCGCAATTAGGCCCAGGGACAAACTAAAACCGAATGGACCCGGGCTTGCAACGTGCTGCACCCTTCAATTCGCGCCAAGCGCAGGGCACACTAATAAACAAGAGCGACCAGAGCACGCTCGGTCCGGCTTTCGATTCCATGGCGTTGCTGACAGTCGTGTTCTAGAAGCCTGGACATGGAAGCCATTCACCAAGGATCCAACACTAAACATATGCAGGTACATATGTATGTACATGAGTACGCTGTCTACCAAGGGTCTCCGCGATCACATCTTACCATGCGCTAGCGTAGGCCCTGCTAGCTCTGCATGTTCGGCTTGCATGTTCGGCTTGCTTCTCACGGCATCTTGTGCCTGACGTTTCTGACGGGGAAGCGATGGACCCGGCGCAGATGGACCGTGAGCGCCAGGGTCCGACGCCTGGGAGAGCGTCCCCACATCGGAGACGTGCCCCTTTCCACTGCAGCCGGCCGCGCTAAACTGGCGCCCCGCGAGCATGAAGGATACGCTAACCAATCACGAAGCTCGAATCCGGCCTTTCGGAGGAACGCGCCGAATGAGATACTCTGTAGTTACCCTGATGTCCACCCAACGCGCGTCGCCAGAGAAGGCTTCAGTTCTCGATTCGCGCGCTTTGAGACATTCATCAACCAAGAAACTTGTTTTCTTTTTGGAGTTCCGAGAGACGGTGTGACGAGTAGCCTAATAAGCGCCCTCCTCCCCCCTCCCAAGACCGGTTGCCTACCGAACATTCATCAGTAACTAGACCAAAGCAAGTACCTCTGCGAAATCAGCCGAAAAATTTGAGGAGCTCTGTGTACAGAGTAAAAGAGGCAAAGGTGTCACGGAAGAAACGACACCAGGTTTTGGGTTTAGCTCGGTTCGATGAATGGGCGATCATTAGCTTCTTTTAATCTCAGCGTTTCCTTTTCACTTTCTCGAAACTGGAGCACCTCGGTTGGCGCTAGGTCGCATGGATGGACGATAACGTTAGCGTTAATGCCCAAAAATCTCCAGACGGGAACCGACCTGGTGGGTCTGTGGAATTGAGTTTTGGTGCGTTTCAAAGCCCTGCAACGGAAACGGAAATTGCCCCGCGGACGAGTAACTAACGCCAACCAGGATGTGCCAAGATTACCGTGCTGCGTCCTGTGTAAGTACAAAGCATCTCATAAAGGGCCATTCCCTTCTGCCTGCGATTTCATCATCATCGATAAGAGCCGCAAGTACAGATTACCGTAGTACCGTACAGTATGATGTACTGAGTGTACATTTTCTTGACTGCGATAGGCCAGACATCAACGTCAGTCCTTAAGGAAGAGATGGGCATCTAGACGTGCCGGACATATTCTATACCTAGTTAGCTACCTCTGATGTCCTGTACATACATCGGAAACATATATTATCTCCGTGACTTAAGGTCGACATGGTACATTTTACTGTTATACGGTTTGTCCACATCGGCCAGACAGGATTGGGTAGTGTGTCTAGTGGAACAGCCGCGAAGTACATACCACCTGGTGGGTAGGCCATCTCTACGTATATATTGTACACATGTGCGCATTCTTACCGTGTATGAGCGAAGTTGTTTTGCTAACTAGTGCTACACATCCGGGGTATCCATCTATGCGTCTAGATCTAAGTGCTCGTGATGCGGTGAGGTATAGTGAGATTGGTTGGGGTGATCAACCCCTTGCCTTTCCGAACCCCTTCACCCTTCAAACACGTCGTGTTGAAGCTCAACGCCAAAGTCCTTGGCCACGCTCTTCAACCTCGCCTCGACTTCGTCCTCCATGCCGCCTCCCCTGCCGAGCAGCTGCTTCAGCCGAAAGAAGTAGAAGGCAACGTCCGACATGAACAGGACCGCCTTGAACAAGAGATGGTCCCAGATGTTGATCACTCTCTGGCGCAAGGGCAGGTTAGGATCCTGGAACATAGACCGGCTGGCCCATTCGCCCATCATCTTGACCCGGTTGACCGGGGAGCCCATGTAGGCATTGTTGCCCTGCACGATACGCATGTTCCTGCCGATGAAGATGAGCTCCTTCGGCCACTTGTCTTCGTCTGCCAGCACGTCGCGGATGCCCTGCTTCATCCGCTTCTGCATCTCGTAGTGCTTCTCGCTCGCCGACTTGCTGTCGTCCAGCGCGTTCAGCATGCCCTTCTGCAACTGCTGGTCCCCGCCTTCGTACGGTCGCAGGAGGGTAGCCGACGCGAAGAGGTCGGCCGCCTTGATGCCCCATTCCCGGGTGATCTCGCCGATCTTCTTGTTGTCGAACGTCATGAGGGCCTTCCAGAACATGCCGTACTCACGCCGGAACTTGTCGCTCATGTAAACGTAGAGCCCGTGGTCGATCAGTACCAACTCGGGCAACCCATTCGGCAGACGCCTGATGAAAATGTTCCCAGGATCTAGACTGACACGTTAGCAAGCTCTGCCTGTGGAGGGGGGGGAGGAAGAACGAATTGAGGAGGGGGAGGGGGAGCAGGCGTACGGGGATCGCAGTGAACCACACCCCATTTGAAGATCTGTGCCGCGAACAGGTCGATCATGGTGGTCATGACCTCCTTGGTGGAAACACCCAACCCTCCCTTCCCGCGACGCCCTCGCCATTCGGTCCGCTCCGGCTTCAACTTCTGGCTGTTCGGGTTTTCCCGCAGTTCCCGGCGTACCGCCTCCATATCGGGAGGGTCCAGCTTTGCTCCATGCACTCCCATGGAGCCCCGCCCGTAGCCTCCCAGCCAAGGCGCCGTGAGGGCCTCCTTATCCCACAACCTCACGCCTTCGATCCATTCCGTGGTGAGCACCCGCTTGGAGCTGAGTTCGGGATACACCGGGGGGACGTAAACCCTGCCTCGTAGACTGGGTTCATTGTTGACCAGCTTGCGCATGGTCTCGGAGTTCCTGGCCTCGTTTTCGAAGTCGGTCTCGAGCATCAACCGCTCCGTGATGAACGGTACCAGCGAGTATAGCGGCAAGTCAAACCACCACGTGTACACTTTCATAACGACCCTGACCAACATCGGTTTGTCAGCAAACAGTAGTGGGAGAATTTTTTTTAAAAAAAAATAAAATAAAAAATAAAAAAAAGGGGGGAGGAAAAAGAAAAAGAAAAGAAACTCTGCGTGCTATGAAGTGGTCCTTTCTCTTCCCATCATTTTCTCTCTCTTCTCCCTATTTCATATTCTGAAGCAGTTAACTAACTCACTTGAAAGCCCAAAGGTCCCACCCAATCTGCTTCGCGATCTCGGGTTTCTGAATCTTGACGGCCACCTCCCTCCCGTCCGGCAGCCTCGCCCAGTGGACCTGGGCGACGGAGGCGCTGGCCCTCGCGGTCCTCTCCATGACGCCCTTGCCGTCGGCGCCGGCGAAGCTGACGCCGAAGACGTCCTCGACGGTGCGGCCGCCAAAGTCGTCCCGGATCACCTTCTCGACGGCGGCCCAGTCGTCCTGGGGCGCGTCGTCGAACATGCGGGCGAACATGCGCTGGAACTCCGGGGGCAGCACGGCGCTCTGCATGGCGATGGCCTGGCCGATCTTGAGGTACAGCCCGCCGTTCTCGCGCAGCAGGTCCGAGAGCCGCTCGGCGCTGCGGCGGTGCAGCTCGTCGATGCCGCCGGCGCTCCCGATCAGCGGCAGCGGCTCCGCGCGGAAGTTGAGCTTGTAGTCGGCCGCGACCAGCAGGCCGACGCCGAAGGTGCGCAGCGACCGCGAGATGCCCGACGCGTAGACCTGCCGGTCGAGCAGGTAGCCCGCGCCGAGCAGGGCGGAGAGGAGGGCCAGGCGCCGCGCCCAGCGGCGGGTGCGGCGGAACGTGCGGGCCGCGCGGGGCTGGCCGAGGGAGGAGGGAGTGGGCGGACGTAGTGGCTCGAACGGCCCCGAGGAAGGGCCCAGCACGGGACGCGGGACGGTCGAGGAGAAAGGCCGGTCGATGGCGGCGGCGGAGACGGTCGTGGTTGCTGCAGGCGGCAATTGTGGTCGTGGTCGTGGTAGTGGTGTCGGTGATCGCAGGGCACAGCGGCCGACGCCGACGACGGAGGGTATCGCGGGACGGGGCGCGCCCGCAATGCCGAGACGCCACATGTTGGCGGCCAGAGTTGGTTGAGTAGTCGCGGCTGCAACGAAATTCGTGCTCAGTCCATTGTGAGTATTTCGTTAGTTTGGCGAGAGGCAGAATCTCTTTTGTACCGAGAAAAATAAAACCTCAGTTTTGTGAGCGATCGGAGAAGGTTCTCGGTTTCACTCTGCCCGCTGACGACAGGGTTCAACAAAGGACCCACTATTACTCTAGTGTAGGCCGCCCCGGCCGATTCCGCAAACCACCGATCCTCCGACGCCATCGGTCCTCCGCCGTTGGGGGATGTCCCGTGGCGCAAAAAAAAAACAACCTAAAAAAAACAAATCTACCTCGATAGATCGGTACATTGCAAAGAACATTGAAAGATACAGCTTTGTCAGTTGACGGCCTCTGCATGCCATAACTATCCTTATCAACCTGCTTTTGGCTACGTCCTGCCACATACGGCCATACCTACGAGAAAATACGGGATCCCGTCCGCTCTCCCCAAGTCAAGCTCGTAAGGGCCGGATTAGTAGCTGGGTCGGTGACGACCAGCGAATCCCCGGTGCTGTATGTTTTTTTTTTGATTCTTTTGTTTCCTTACTACGGAGCAGTTCGTGGGTCCAGTGTTCCAGGACTAGAGTGGGATTGTGACGGGGCCATCAGATATCTGATGACAAAACAAGTACCAAGTATTTGTGATACCTATTCACGGCTCGAGAGCGTAGTACGACGGCTAGTGACCAAGTAAAAAGTGGAGGTGTCCAGTGGTTGACGAAGGGAAGAGAATTAACAAAGCAAAGAGCTAACAAAGCACATCCAGCCTCAAGTCTGCCTCAGACGCCTTTGCCGCAAGATGACAATATATTGGAGTGCCTTTGCTGCTGTTGCGGTTGGTAAACCATGTGAGCTCGGGGGCTGCACTGCTCTTCACGTACCTTGGTTGCAGGGGAAAACAAGACCGAGTGAAGCGACTGCAGAGCACGGCAGAAGACCATGTGCACACCTGACTGCGAAGTACGGTCAGTAAATAGCGGCCTGTCAGGTAAGCGGTTAAGACCTCTTCGGTGTGAGCACTTCGGTTATATTTCCTCCTTTCGTTTTATCACAGACAGCCGTGACAAACCAAGACAAACCCGAAAAAGAGACAACGCTCTCGCGTGTTCGCTTAACGTGCAAGAGTTAGATAGCTAACAAACCACCCCCCCCCTTCCCCAAGTGACCGTTCCATCGTCGAGTCACTGTCTCTTGAACTCCCGACGTGTATATGTGGTTGGGTGTCTTTGGCGGTTAGGCTCCCATCTTTCGGCTTGAGCAGGTTAATTTGGCTGGTCAGCGATAGCATAGATGTCTCGTTTTCGCGCCGCAACGAACAATGGCGAAACCACAAACAGCTAAAGGTGTGCGATCCATCCTTGGGGCGCGCCAACCAGATGGACGTATCAAATATTCCGTTTTTATCATGGCCGTTCCGGTAGTGATGTAGTAAAATCTAGGTACTTCACATACCGCGAAGGCCACCATGACGCATTAGTTGGGGATTATGTTCCCTTTGGCTGCTGTTGTGTATTCGCAGTATTCCTTCCCACTCGGTCTTCGGCGGCATCCTCTTCATCGCATCCGCATACAAGGGTACAGGCCTTTGTCAGTATCAGCATATCCATGCGCTCGATTTCTTGCCTCCAGGTTTCGACTTGCCATACGGAGGAGTATGTACTGATCAAGCACAACTGCCTCAGACGGTCCCACCGGTCCCTGAAAAAAGCGCTGAGAACTGTCCCACAACAGGGGTGGGGCATTGGGGCATACCAAGATCGTCTTGGCTGTGGGGAACGCTGTCGAAGTGGGCCCTTCCAGGTCCCCAGCGAAGTCTCACTTCGTTAAACGGGTGGAACTTCCGATGCACTCATTTTAAAGCCGCTCCAGTTCGGGATGATCGCAGTGCACTAACAGAAGAACTGCGTACACTATGCCCTTTGACTAGTTATCTATCGACCGTGAACGTGTACTGTCGAATGCATTTGTGGCAGACCCCCGTTGTATGAGAAACACTCCGAGCTTTTGAGGATCTGCTGAATCGGCGAGAACCTATGTATACTACGCAATACAGTACTATGTACTATTGAAGATGATGCAATGTGGGCGTGCCGTCGTCGTGGGCATTATGTGGCTGAGCTTGCCAATCTTGGAGGTCTCCATCTCGGAGCCTATAGAGAGGGGCCTTGTGATTGGTGGGTAGTGGCTCATGCGAAGCAATCGAAGCCAAGAGCTGCAGGAGTAGCATGGGTTTGCATGGGGATGGACCAGGCCCCACTCTTCCTTGGTTTGCGTGTTTCCAAACCACTTCCCACCTCCATCTCCCCTTGCGCTCGAGCCCGTCACTCCTCGCACCACCAGCAGCGCATCGTACCGCGTCTACTCCGTACAGAGCGTCGCTCCCTGCCGCCATTCTTTTCAAGCGGCACACCGATTGAAGCAAGCCAGCCTCGACAATGGAATAACTCAGAACGGCTCCGTAAAAAGCCGACGACCTGTCGAGTAATCATATTCGCTTCGATCAATCAACACGCGCCGAGCCTAGCACCACCCCGACCTTCCCTTCAATTTATTTTTTCTTTTCCCATGTTTTCCACCAGGCAGTTCCCGCCGTACATCGATCCAGCGCCGAACCTTCTTGATGCCACACCACCTCTCATACAACGGCAGTAACAATCTTTCACTACCTGGCGCGATTGGCCCACGCTCTCTCAATTAGCCGCGTCTCGAGGACGCTGGCTTCCCAAATCAACTCTTCAAATTAAAGGGCCTGCAGGTGTGAGCATCGATCACCATGTTGCGCCCTGCGACACCGTTGTCGGTGCTGCTCTTTGCAGCATTCATCTTGCTTTTACTCTCCGTTATCTCGACCCCCATCATCAGCGTTATCCCCCTGGGCAGCTGGGAAGGGGTCGAGTTCGGCGTCTTTGGGTACTGCACCCAAACGGGCTGCAGCCCTATCGAGATTGGCTATGATGTCGGTGAGTGTCGAGCCCATGCGATCTCTGTCTTATGGCCGGACGACTTACTCGTGGATAGACCTCGGAGACCTCCATCCCAAAGACTTCACCCTCTCTGCTTCCACCCGTACCACTCTTTCTGCCCTTCTCATTGTTCACCCAGTCGCCGCCGCCTTGACTCTTATCATGTTTGCCCTCGCGGTAATCGCTCACTTCCACAGCCCCTCCCACTCGCCAAGATACCTGCTGTTACTCTTCCTCGTCGGCATCCTCAACTTCCTCGTTACCCTCCTCAGCTTTCTCGTCGATGTCCTGCTCTTCGTTCCACATATCGCCTGGGGTTCGTACCTCGTTCTTGCCGCCACCATTCTGGTCGCCTTGAGCGGTCTGATCTCGTGCGCGATGCGGAGGGTGGTCGTCGGCAGGAAGGCCAGGCAGAAGCGCATTGCCCAGAACGCAGAGATGAGCGGCGAGAATTACTACAACCGCCAGGCTCGGCAGCGGCCTGAACCTGTGGCCACTACGGCCGTACTCACCCAACCTACACTTCCTCTTGTCAGCGGCGCTAATGGCGGCGCTGACGCACTGCCCGAATTCGCCTCGTATACAAAGAAGGACGATCAGAGCAGCGACGAGAGGATCCCGCTCACTCACGCCAGAAGCCCGTCGAGCAGATCGCCAGGCACCTTCACCACCGACCAAACTACCTATGTAAACGACGCAGGCAGTCCAACCGACATGGCGCCCTTGCGTTCCATGTCGACTACGCCTGGTGCCAGAGATCCGTATGGAAATCCCATGCCCGCTCACGACGGATACCCCCTGAGATCCGCATCGGTCGAGCGCGTGGGCTCGCCACCACGGGGGCCAATGCCTCCAGGCGGTTACCGAGGTCGTGGCGGATACCCAGGCCCCGGAAGAGGCGGCTATGGCCCCCCGTATGGTGCCCGCGGTGGTTATGGCCCGCCAGGCCGTGGAGGTTACGGGCCTCCGGGCGGAAGGGGAGGCTACGGCCCTCCTCCCCGTGGCTACGGCGGGCCCATGCGAGGCGGGCGTACTCCACCCCCGCCGAATTATCAAGGACCACCTCAAGGTCCCTATGATAGAAGGGGTTCGCCCGCTGGCTTATACGGCCCTGGCCAGTACGGCCCCAGGCGTCCATCTCCTGGTCCGCCGTCTGCGCCTGGCTACATGAATCAGTCAGTGTCCAACGCTTCTTCAAGTGGCTACGAGCCGTACAATCCTTCCAGGGAAGAAGATCTCCCCCGCGCGGAGTCTCCTCCTCCCCTTCCAGGAATCGACGATGGGATCTCTTCGACACAGCCGGTAGAGATGGATGCGTCGACACCTAGTCCATCCAATGCGCCGCAAGGACTCCAGCCAGCAAGGGCTCCAAGCGCGGATCACCACATGAGCGGTTCTAGCAGGTATAGCCAAGAAGAGTAGGTTATCATTCCCCCCGGTCTCTGCCGTTCGACTTCCGCTAATACGCGATCTCAAGGGACACCTATGTGCCGCCTAGGCAAGCATGGAACCAGGGACCGGGCCGGAACTCGCCCCGCGTACCTTCACCCCTAAACACCCGCTCATCGCCGCAGCCCCCCGCCGCGTCCGCTGGTGGGTACTATGAAGACGTGGACCCCCGCTTCGCCGAATCCCCAGCTCCGCCTCGGGTCCAGTAGCCACACATGCACACGCGCGCGCGCCCCCGTTCACCTAACCGACTCCAAAGAGGATATCCCTCCCCAAGGCTCACACAGCCCGGCGGAATCTGAGCCCCCTGCCTCACCTCCGTCTCTCTCGAAAGGGGCGTGAACCCCCTTGGGGACTCGGCACCGTTCCAACCGCTGGTACCAGCACCGGGAAGTTATGGGAATAACCGCGTCTCCCGACGTCCTGTCAACCGCACCGACATGCTTCCTCAGCTCGAACCCGGTCTTTAGACTGTTAGCTCGAGGCGGCGCCGGCCTCTCCAGGTGTTAGGTAGCCATGGTCCCAGACTGTGCCTATCCGGCCAAGGGTTTCTGGGCAGCAACGACAAGCCCGGAAATGAGATTTGGTTGGTGACTTTCGGGCGCAACGGCGCGGGCACATTAGCTTGGGCCATGGTGTGGTGCGGCATAACCATCCCACATTCTCTTTTCTTCACTCTTTCCCCTTTGAGGCGAGGGGATTTCTATTCTGTCCTCTTCCTTTATACTCCTTCGCCGCGTACATACGTTCCATTTCTCGTGATGATATACTGAATACTTGTTGTTCAACTATACCTCTTTTCTAAACAGTTACATTGAGTTTTTCCTGCGCTTCTGCTCCAACCGCTTATGCCCGCTGTTTTCTCCCCCTTTCTGATGTTGCCCGGTGACCCGATGGTGCCGCCGCGTGGGCAGTTGTTCACGGGACGGAGCAACAACTTTGACACAGGTTTGACGGTCAGGCCAAGTGATACGAAACGGGTATGCTTGAGGAAGCTCCGCGTTGCTAATGTACATACAAAGCTTCTTCTTATGTACGTAGAAACGCGGTGAATTTCTTCCACCTTGCCCAACCAAAAACAGTCCAAGCAGTGGCGCCGCTTTCTCCAATGCCGTTGTCCTGCTGATCGTCACCGACGTCAGTCCAAAGTATATATCACTTCCTCCAATCAACAACCTCAATCCACGATACCTCCTCCACTGCCTCTACCAGATGTTATAAGTGCCCGCTCCTTTTCTATCGGTGCTAGTAGCACGCCTGCTGCCAATAGATGGGTCTCCCTTGTTTGACGAAGACGATCAGGAGAGAACGACGAGCCTCAGCCTCTCGGTGATCTTGTCACTCTTTGCTGCAAGGTTTTCCCCCGACTTATCCTTCGGCCCGCTAAAAAAAGCTCGTGTTGCCCTCCTTCGTGGGGTCCACCCAGGCGTCGTCTGCTTTGATGAAACCGCTAGGCCATGAGTACTTTCCATTAGACCCAGACTCGCTCTTTTCTTTGTAGCTGAGCAGTGTGGCAAACGCCATGTTCACCAGGGGTTTGGCGATCTCGGCCTCCCCCATCTGGTCGAGCTCGTTCAGGCTCAGAGCTGGAGGCTGGACTTTTCCATGGGTACCCAGCCTCTCGACATGGCTTCCACGGAGACGCTCCCTCTCTTCGCCGATAACGCCAATCTTGTTCTCCAGGCAGCGGTAATTGTGATCGCGCACAATTTGCTCCATGTTCCTGACCAACCCCTCCGTACCGGCATAGAAGGTCCGGTTGATCTTGGCCATGCGCTCCGAGAATGTTTCCTGCATAAACCGGTTCTCTGGAGTTGGATATCCTGTGTGCCAGTCCTCGGCCACGGGCTTGTGTCGTCCATCGTAGTTTGACGGAAACCCGCTCGGAAAATAGTGCCTGATTCTCTCGGGAGGAAGTGTGTCGTGGACCTTCCGTCTGTCGCCCTCCGTGGCCTCAGAAACGGCATCGGATGGACCTGGTGTGGAAAGGTGCGCGAAGCCTACAACGTCTGGATTATTGTGTGACGTCAAGGCGGGAAGTCGCTCATCAAGAGGCAACTGAACCGACGGGCCTGAACCATTCAAACCATCATTGTCATCAAGCGTGGTTAGGTGGTTAGTGTCGAGGTTATATTCAAAACCAATCGGAAATCTTGAATGGTACACGGCCGAGGGTGCAGGGTTTTCAGTGCGGATTGTCCTGGACGCCGCATCCAACGTCGATGGCTTGAACGCTCGCTGGCCGGGTGGCCCTGCCTTCAAGGGCTGGGGTGGTCCTGCAACGGCCGGTTTTATAGCAGACAAGTTGGGAAAGCGGTCGTTGGATCCATCGGTGGTTGTGGATGGGAGCGATGAAGGAGTGCCCGGGCGGCTGAAGCCGAGATTAGCAGCACGAGCTCTCGCTAGAGTATTCTGGGCAGCCTTCTGCATGGGGTTGGGGTACGACGCTAAGTTGGTAAGCCCCTTGACAGTGATGCGAGAAGTCAGCGTATCCCCGGCAGAGAGACTATCATTGCTTCCAAACGCCGTGGGAGACGGCAGGTTTCCGGATCGTATGCTAGGTATCGACATGCTGGATCCGACAACGGCCGTTCGCTCCCGCTCCCGAACCGGGGTAGCCGCTCGGTCGTAATTCTGCTGCAGCGGTGAGTACTGCTGCAGTGTGGATGCCGTGGTTGGAGGTGAACGCAGAGCCTGATCCTCAAGAGGCAATGAAGACAGAAGCGCGTCGGGGAAGTTGGTGAAGGCGCCGCCAGATGGAGATCGAAGGGGCTGCGGACATCGGCGAGTTCTAGGGCGCCGCGACGGCGGCTGGAGGTGTGTAGCAGACTTAGGGTTGTAGATCGAACCGACTGTCGTGTAGGTAGGCTGGGTTTTTGCGCTGTTTCCCGTTGAGAAGCCTGCCAACAAGTCAGACAAGGTGGGTGAAGACTCCATTTGCAGAAGTAAGTTGGGCTGCTCGTCTGCTTCCCTGGCAGAACAGGGCTGGGTTGGGAAGATGAAGGTGCGAGGTGTGGTTTTGTAGGAAACGAGGCAGGAAGAAAACGGTCAATGAGAGGAGTGGCGTCTGGCGCCAAAACTCCCCTCATAAAGCCGTCGACCCTGGGCAAGATGCTGGTGACGAGGAAGGATGCCAGCACCAGGAAGTGGGGACGTTAAGGCCAAGGCAGCGATGGGGATGGGCAAGAGGGCTATGAAGAACATGCATACTATTTATGGTGGATGAGGCTCCTCCGTTGATGCAGCGTTTGGGCTGCAGCGCGGTTGGCGCCCGCGAACTATCGCGAAACATCGCCCAAGGTGGAGAGTAGATTGGATCGAGCCGTTCTTGCCAGTGACTATGTCAGTCTTGGGAGTCGAATCCTACCGATTAAGGACCTGGTCCTGGGAAAGGACTTTGGAAGGTTATACCATACCTGGAGCGCAGACAATGTAGGGGATCTATATGAGCCAGAGCTGCTCTTCCATGCGGGCATCGGTTGGCGTCAAGTGAAGAAATCTCCCTGACATCTCCAACAATCTTCTCCAACGAGCGGGGAGGGTGACATGACCGCAGTGGCAACAGCAGGAGACCCGCGTGGAGACTATACTCCCTTTCACTTCGTTGTACATGGCTCTTTCCCGAATTCGACTTCGGACCAGGGAACGCTGAGCCGGTCTCTGGTGGCTTTCGACGCCGAGCAAGAGCATATGGAATGCACCTGCTCACCAGCTCACTTGCTTACGCCGATAAGCCACTCAAAAGCAGACCTGGAAGCAAGAAGCGCCTCCGACACTGAGATGAGAAAGGGAGCCTGAGGAGCAGACGATTTTAATTGCGTTGCTGCATAGCAGACCAAGAAACGGTTACGCTTCCTGCAGACAAGGTTGAGGTGATACTTTCAACCGGCTGAGTTAAAAACACCCTGAGATGGGATAGGAGATGTTGTTTGGAGAGATAGATAAAGCTTTTTCGTTCAGCGTGCCGTCCAAAGCCACCAATGTCAACAGAGAATGTCATATTCAAGTGAGCCTTTGCCACTTTCATTGATCACCGGGCTATATCATGACGTTCTCGACAAAATCGCGGCAAGGGCACGGAAGAGTGGCGCACTCGTAGTAGCTATTTTGTCTCTTGTTTCGTTAATTATCGGTGCAGGCCATGAAGGAAAAGCTCGACGCCTGTGTTCTTTGCCGTTCGCTTCCGCGTCCAGAGACCCGGAGAGGTCCGGCAGTACTTCTCCATTCACAACAAGAGCAAGACACAAGAGACCTTACATCGGGGAAATCAACGGCCGGGAGATTTGAACACCAAAGCGTCGCCGTCAGGTAATAGCATTACCTTGGTATCTGACCTTCGAGGGACTGCTGTACCAGTACTAATGCACACACACAGCATCCATTGTCACTGTTTAGAGTGTATTCTGGTACCTATCTGGAATCACGTTGTTTTTTTGAGCCATTATACTGACCCGCTACCATTGAGGCAGAAACCCACAGAGGTGCCGTCGGGTTGGGGAAGGAACTTTTGGGTGATTAAGCAAGCACTGTTTAAACCGACTACAAAAACGGAAGCCACGTTCTGCTCGGAGTAACCCTTGCTAAGTAGTGGGCACTACCTTTTAGCTGCCTTCAGGAGCATTTGTCAGAATATGATAGCCGTTCTTCTGTTGAAAGGATTGTTAGTCTTACTCCGAAATAGTTACTCTGACCCATGGCGGTCTTAGTTGCTCGGAGAGACTAGCACAGACGACTAGCACAGACGACTAGCACAGACGACTAGCACAGACGACTAGCACAGACGTTCCGCTCTGTCTGGAACTTTGAGAATATAGGACATACATACACAGCAGGGCGCTGTAGTAGCTAGCCACGTGCTTACCTGCGTCTCGCTTGTCATATTCGTCAAATGCCAGGAGCTCTGGTGCCGCTGGGGCTACCGGCCTGCATGCTAATGGCGCAGCACAACTTGGGGTGCGAGACCTTGGCTTTGGGATTTTGGAAAGTACCTCCCTATTCGCTCAGACCATCATGCCATTTGGCGGCCATGCCCAGGTGTGTGCATGTTTGCGGTGATTCGTGCGTACGGAATACAGAGTCGGCCGTTCGACTGGACGGCATCCGCCGCGCCAGGGCAGAGCGAGGGGCCTGAGTCGGACCACTTACGAGGCCAACTGGGCGGCCTCCTTCTTGAAAAGCAGCATTCCGTAATCATACATCCGGAACTCTTCGGAGGAAGGTGTAAAGGGTCTGGCTGAGGTGCCTGAATCGAGCCAGGGCTTGGAACTCAGCACTCGCCGCCAGCTGACCGCCAGCAGTTGGCTTGCCTTCCGTGTCTCGCGTGTGTGCAGACGGAATGTCATCGGAGGGCCCGCCCCGGCCCGTTTGGACACAAAGTACGGGAAGCCCTGCAGCGCAGGTGCTGCCCCTTGGCCTTTGCATAGTTGCTAAGGTATACATACAAGTACACTACGCAGGTGTTAACAGCCAGATTGTGTTCGTCTCACAACATACGCACCACAAGTGAGGCTATTGGGGAAGTCCGTCCCCAGGTCGGTGAGAGAGTATCGCGCTTGGCATCCTTTGGGGTGTGGTTTTGTCATCCAGATCTCGAGGTTGACAGTGAGGATCGAGGCCGGCGTCACTATTAGAGATTAGGCGCGGGCCCTTCCAAAATTGGAGCATTTAAGCCGCCGGACCCACAGTTCTGGTCCACTGTACCAGATGAGGTGGCCCTCCAAGCCGCCCGTCTGGGTAACTGCGAAGAGCACTAGTGTATAGGTAAGTAGGGCAAGGCTGCTGTTGTGGGGCGCTTTGCCCAACTGAATCTAACCTGTCCAGGCTCGCCCCCAGGGCGTCTGACAAGCCTAAAGCTTAGCCGGTCCCCCTGCTGACCGCTTGTGCTCCAGAATCTCCAGAGGTTACAAAGCTTACCCACCTAAACTCTCTTGCCCAGCCAGTCCAGTCCCAGTCCCAGTCCATTAGGCTCACCTCGCTCACCAGTAGGTCTCGCTTTTGTCGTCGTCATTCCCACACTCCTTTCCATCCAACTGACACAAGGCAGCGAACGAGAGAGAATTTAGACAGTTCTGATCCGTTACCATGGACTACTCGCACACTGCGTTTTTCCCGGGCGCTCCGCCCTACCAATTCATGGGAGCTCCCGTTCCGCCGACACCGTCTCACTCCAAATCGGTGGCGTCGGAAGACTTCAACACCAAATCTCCTCCGGTAGGTTGCGACCTATTTATCCTCGATGCTCGTAGCCGCATGACTGCAGTTTCGTGATAGGGGCAACGACTGCAGCTGAGACGCGGAGGGGGCCCCTCGGTTTTTGTACCCGCTAGGCAGTCGATGGGACTCGTTTTCGTGTCCTGCCTCCAGCTGCTAGGCTCCGCATTTCGATGGCTGCGAGTGGCGGGAGCGCGCATCGATTGCGGGACGACAGGCTTACACAATCATTACTCAGGAAATCTTCGACCAGTATCCCAACGGAATACCTGCCGATCAGTTCCAGAACTTCGATGGCTACGTGCACTTCAATCCTGCTCCCTCCTTCCCGCGGCCGCCCACGCCCCCTGGACAACTCCCGGTGCATGCCGCAGTGGCTCCGGTGAACGGTGCTGGTGCGGTCCACCAAACCGGACCCACCCCCGAGGTTCTCCCCGTCTCCAAAGTCGAAACTGAGGACGCAGGTCGCAAACCAAACTCGAACTCGGAGGACGATGACCTAACCCCTGCCCAGTCGAGGCGCAAGGCCCAGAATCGTGCAGCGTAAGTGGCAGCAAACACGATCCACTCGCCACAACCCCCCCCCCCCCCCCCAAATACCGCCCTGTGTTTCGCGCACGCTTTGGTTCGCCCGTCGATCGTGCATTTGCTTCTCGTGGGGAGGGAGAAAAGGCTGGAACAGTAACGGCTCGCTAATTCCCGTCGCAGCCAACGTGCATTCCGGGAGCGCAAGGAGCGCCATGTGAGGGATCTCGAGAACCGGCTGCAGGAGCTCGAGCAGGCCCAGAACGAGGCCGCGTCCGAGAACGAGCGGCTGAAGCGCGACCTGCAGAGGATGGAGACGGAGAACGAGATCCTGCGGGCAACGTCAATGGTGGCGGCGAATGCAGGTTCCCCGGCGGCCGCCGCGCCGACGACTACTGGGCCGATGACCTACAGCCCAACCGACTTCTACAGCAGCGTCCTCCAGGGCCACGCCAACAAGACGCCGAGCCACAGGATAGTCATGAGCGAGAAAGGCGAACGCCTGCTTGCGGCGGGGGCCACGTGGGATTTCATCATCAACCACGAGCTATTCAAGCGGGGGCTCGTCGATGTCGAGGCCGTCAGCGAGCGCCTGAGACCCCAGGCCAAGTGCGACGGCCAGGGCCCCGTGTTCGAAGAGAGTGCGATAATCCAAGCCATCGAGCAGAGCGTGGCGGAGAACAGCGATGAGCTGATATAAGTGGGACCCAAAGAGAGAAGTCTGATAGAGTTCGCGCCTTCGGGCCGCCGACCCGGTCTTCTGCCTTTCGGGACCCCATATCAGCGCAACCGGGGGCATACCATAAGCACCCCGATGATGTGACGATGACCACGACGAGATGACTATTGAGGGGGAGGGGGGGGGGCTTAGTTGCCTCCGCCACGGGCAGTCCACATGCTGATGCTGACGCTCTTGGCGCCATTAAGCAGCTCGCTCGCTTTCAGGGGCATGTTGGCGGCCCTCCAAACGGGGCCGGTCGGGGCGTTTTTCTGGTCGACGGCCACCTCACGCGGGCCACGCGGGCCAAAGTGCATGATCCCCTCCGGGTGATGCTTCTTGTCGGAGTTGTCCGAACACCTACGAAGCGAGTTACCGAGGCCTAGACGTCTTGCAGGCGTCTGCTTGTTGTCTTGGAGGTCGAAGCGAACGAGGATTAACGGCCCTCTCAATGTTTCAGAAATTGGAATCTCGGGTCTCGACTGGAAGGTTTTGGCTATTTTATGGGCTATGAGATTAGCATGCCAGGGCAATTCAAATGTCAACCGCTCAGAAAGACAACTCACTTACTATAAATACGATGCCATGACTGATAATCTTCATCTCATTACCGTGCGTTACTGCGGAATGGAGCCAAGCTCCTTCTATCCTTCACAGGTAAAAAAAAAAAAAAAAAAAAAAAAAAAAAAAAAAAAAAAAAAAAAAAAAATAAAAAATAAAAAAAAAACTCGAACGACCCGAGGAACGGCAAGAGCAAGTCGGAACTAAAAGAAAACGACGTCCCATCATACACCTGTGCCGTCTATACATACCAGGTATTCATACCGTACCGTCCGTGCTTGCCATGCTTTGTTCCAGAACAACGCCGTAAAAAAGCCGTCCAAGTCATGTCCAAAAACCCTCTGAGCGTTTGCTGGGCCCCTCGTGGCATGACGAGCCGTGAGCGCCATCGATTACCTTTCCCCCCTCGTACATCCGTTACAGCTGAACTCTGCAGCCGGTTCCCGGCCAAGGCCCCTCGTGAGCAGCATCATTAATTACACCAAGAGCTCGTGTTTTTACTTTCCTCCCATGCTGCAGGTGCCTTGGTTGGTTGGTTGGCTGGCATATATCCCTTTGCCAAATCTGGGACAGGGAATATTTTTTTGTTTTGTTTTGTAGTTTATTTATTTATTGCCTCTTTTTCTCGGCCGCGGCCACTGCCCCGCCGTTCAGCTGCTTCGACGCGTCCCCTTCGCGGCCCTCCTCCACCCAGGGATGCTTGATGGTCAGGCACCAGATGTCGAGGTAGTCGCAGATGGTGACGATGACGTCGACGACGAAGCTGCCGTACACGCCGACGGCCATGCCCAGCATGCAGAACATGAAGGCGACCTGGTACACGCCGTCGCCGAGGGCCGAGGGCCAGCCGAGGCCCGGGACGGGGCCGTGGCGCAGCAGGACGGGGCCGAGGGAGTCGAGGACGCCGAGGGCCAGCGGGACGACCAGGACGTTCCAGTACGGGAAGGGCAGCTTGACCAGGTGCGCCGTGATCATCTGGCCGACCGAGTAGGCGTTGACGATGCCGGCGAATACGGCGAAGGGGACGAGGTGGCCGTACAGGATGGTCGGCTGCAGGTACAGGTAGGCGGCGATGAGGGCCCAGGTGACGCCGAAGGGCGCCAGCCCCAGGAGCGCGTGGCGCGAGCGGTCGCCCCGGGCGCGCCGGGCGCGGATCACGTTGCGGGCCGACTCGACCGTGTTGTAGACGAGCATGACGGCGCCCTGGACCATGTACCACTCGGTAAAGGAGAGCCTGTAGACGGCCGGGGGGATCGTCAGGCCGCCGACCGTCTCGGGGACGCCGATGGTCGCGAGCATGCCCCGGTTCCAGAAGGAGGCGCCGCCCAGGTAGCCGGTCAGGACGTAGACGACGACCACGGTCAGGATGCCCTCGACGGGGCCGTTGATGATGCCCAGGGTGAGCGTCTTGGTGTGGTACTCGTCCCAGGTCTGGACGTAGAAGGTGAACAGGCTGGCGAAGAGGGCCGCGACCGTCTTCCAGCTCTGGCCCATGTTGGTAGCGGCGGCGAAGATGATGACCTCGAGCGCGGTGTTGAGGGCGTCGACGCCGTGGTCGAAGAGCTCGCCGAGCGGGCCGGACTGGTGGGTGCGTCGACTATACAGAGAGAGAAACACCGGAAAAAAAAAAAAAGAACGACCACGGTTAGCAAGCGAGCGCTCTCCTGGAACAACCTCAAAAGAAAAGGGGGAGGGGGAGAGCAAACACCTACGCTTGCGTCCCGTCCACGGCGTCAAAGGTCTGGTACAGGAACAGGCCGGCAGCCCAGCTGTAGTAGACCCAGGGCGGGCAGTCCTGGTCCAGAGTCGGGTTGTACCAGAGCAGGGTCAGGAAGTTGGTGACAACAAACATGAACCCCGTCAGGGTGATGAGGTTCGGCGCCATGCTCATGGGGAAGCACTTGATGACGACATTGGTATAGAAGGGCTTCAGCACGTAGCGCGACAGCAGCGAGTGGTCGACGCCGGAATACTTGTATTGCCGCAGGTTGGGCAAGTACTCCTGCCGTACGTAAACCATCTTGGCCGCGGGTGGTCTAGCTGCCTTCCCAGTATTTTTTTTTTTTTTTTTCGCGATCTAGCGTGCCCGGCTGAAAGCTGTTGTCAAGAGAGCCGCCCGCTTGCTGCTCTTGGGGCGCGCGCCGTGGCTGAGAAGAATTTGTCGCTTACTTGTACCTTCGCGGAGACTTTGGATAAACGACCTGGAAACCCAAAAAACAAGAGGAGACGGAATGGTATTTAAGTTTCGTAATGGCGGGGAAGAAAATGGTGGAACAAACACTGTGGATCGAGACGCCGATCGGAAGCTTGACCTTGTTTTTTTTAACCCGCTCTCGGCGCGGTCGCCTTGCGGCGCGTCAGGTCTGGTTTCCAAGTTCGATCTCGCGCGACGGAATATCGGGATGAAATAACTAGAACGAACCCTGCATCATACACAACCTCCGCCTGCCCTCCATCATGATAGTCGGCTGGTCCAAATAAGCTCGTCCGAACATGTCTTTAAACACCCGCTGTTGCTTGAACTGCTCGACCTGCTGAGCCTTTTTACCTATTGTCCCTGGTCACCGGTTACAAAGTTCCGACGATATCGTCACTGTCTCCACTTTTCCATTCACCGCCCCGCCGCAAAGCAGTTTATAGTCCCTTGCCTTATCGATAATCTTAGCAACCCCAAAACCTGGGGTTACTCGACGCCAACGGGGAACCATCGCGACTCGGGCTTGGCGGAACACGGAGAGCTCTTGATTACCACCGGGGCGCCTCTCATCCTTCCAAGCACATCCTGACCAACAGGCGTCTATCGGTCTATCTCCGAACCACACACACGTAGCCTCCGACACCGCGCATTTTGACAAGAAGAATGCTCTTCAATTTTGTAACGGAGAAGAAAAAAAACACAGTTCAACGCCATGCGTCCCCTCGTTCGTTAAGCAACCGACGCCACCACCAGAGCCGCAACGCCCTCCTCCTCGCTCCTCACCGTGATCTTGGTCGTGACGCCGGTCTTGGACGAGTAGGCCATGCGCACGTTGGCCACCACGCGTCCGCCGTTGACCGTCTTGCCGAGGAGCTTGAGCGTGTGCGTCGTCTGGTTGACGGGAACATCTGTGCCCTCGAGCGGCTGGAGCGAGAGCGCCTTGGCTAGTTGCTCGGTCGCCTCTGTTGCACTGTCAGCGTTGTCCTCATAGGGCGGATGGGTGCTAGGAGGAGCCGGAACGGCTGCCTCTTCCCAAACTCACCTGGTATGCTCTTCACGCCGCTCAGTTGTAATGTCTCCTCCGCCTCCTCTCCCTGCGCGCCGACTTGCTCCCAAATGTGTGCAAAGTTGCTTGCGAAGGTCGGGATGACGTAGTCGCTGCCCGTCAGATCGAAGTCGGACACCTCGTACTCGTCTTCGTAACCAGTCTCCTCGGGCTCGTTGGTCGTCGGGTCGATCTCCTTGCTGGTAAACTTGAGAACGTTGGAGAAGGTGCTGACAGGCATGGCGCCTTCGCCACGAGCTTTTCGGAATACCACGTAGACCTTGCCGGGCACGTCCGTCTCCAGCTTCTCGGCCTGCGCGACAAAGACATCTTCGAACTCGTCTTCCTCCGACGGCGTTACCACCACCGACACGTTTTCTAATATCGTTGCCGGGAGCGTGTTCTTGATCTCGTACTGCAGCACAATGTGCTCCTTGAAGACGTGCTTGACGACCCCAACCACGTACTCGGTCTCGGCTTCCGTCAGCTCCACCAGGGGCGACGACTTGAGGACGTTTCCGAACTCCCTCATTTCGGGGATCTGCATCAGCTCCTGCGCGTACTTCTGTGCCACTGCCGAGGCAGAAGCGGCCGCTTCCGCGGCTGAGGGCGCCGCCTTGGTCGGGCCGGTCTTTGGCGGCTTGAGGGACGGGGTTGTTGCGGTAAGCTTCTTCGTCCTGTCCTCGGCATCGGCCTGCTCCCGCGTAACAACCGGGATCTTGGAGATGTCGAAGGGCGTTTCGAAAGCTGACCTGTCGTCCGAGGTCACATACATGACAAGTTGCTGCTCGAAATACGGCAGCGCGAACATGGTGTCTATGACAAGCCCTCGTTAGCATGCGGTGAAATGCGTACCGAAAAGAAAAAAAAAAGATTTCTCGTCAGCATCTTACCGTTCTTGACAAACCTCGTGGCCAACTCGTCCTCCTCGTGCATGAGCCTGAGGTTGAGAGCTGCGCGGTCTCGGACTTCGTCATCGACATCATCCAAGCACCGCGTGAGCAAGACCTCGACGCTGCGCTTGACGTCCGGATCCTTCTGGCCTACGCCAAACTTGGCCAGCGCAGTAACCGCAGCCGCACGCACGATCGCGTTTTCCAGGACGACCCGGTTGTAGATGTACCGGATGTACTTGGTAGGCTGGGATGTCTTGGGGCCCTCGACGCCGAGGAGATGGAGAATGCGGACGGCCAGCTTGGTGAACTCGCAGTCCTCAATGAATTCGCAGAGGTGGGCAAGAGCCTCTTCCTTGGATTCCGGCACGAATTTGATCAGATCGAACATGCTCTCCACCACGGCACGCTTGAAGTCGTAACCGCCTTCGTCGCGCAGGATGCCGCTGAGGAACTGGAGCATGCCGGCCTGCTTACTGGGGAACTTGAGGCAGAGAGTCCGGATCGCCTCGACAATGGTGATCTTGAACTCATCCGTGATCTCGGACATGAAGCCGGAGATCTGCTTCATGAGCCGGTCCACGCTGGCTTCGTTGCCCGTCTTGAGCAGGGTGGTGATGGCGAACGTGGCGATCGAGCGGTTGCTGTTGGAGATGAGGAGCTCAATGTCCGGGTTGCAGACGTGGACGACGTGGGGCCTGAAGGAGGCGATGCTGTGGAGGATGCGGAGAGCGGCAAACTTGGTGACGGCGCGAGGGGAGCTGAGGAAGAGCTGGAGGACGTGAACGGCCTGGGAGATCTCGGCATCGGTGACGTCCCGCATCTCGCAGATCGCCTTGGCGGCCTCAAAGTTGACCATCTCGCTCTTATGCCTGAGCCAGCCGTCCAGGAGCTGCATCATGGGCTTCCTGAGCTGAGCATCCTCCTCGGCCAGCTGAGAAGCGAGGCGGACAAGCATGACGATGGCGGCCGGGTTCTTCATGGCGCCGGCCGCACCAAACTGCTGGACCATCTTGACCAACGCCATCCTGTCGTGCATCCGCATCTGGTACAGCAGCCCGATCGCGTGATACTGCGTCATGGTCGAGTTGTTGACGGGAAGATTGCCCGACGACGACGAGAAGCCCAGGGAGAACCCGCCGGACGACTTCGTGCTCGCCGCCGCCTCCTGGGTCTCGCTCTGCCAGCGCTTGACGACATCTCGGGCGATGGGGAGGAGATGGTAGGCGGAAACGAGGGCCGAAGACGACACCGAGGGGTTCTTGTCGACGATCGCCGTCTTCATGACACGTTCAATGGACTGGACCGTGGTGGCCTGGAAGAGCGCAATGTTAGCACCGACACGAGCGAGCTCGAAGCTCCCAAACGGCGGATGGTGGTGTCCCGTACATCGATGATGCGACAGAGCGCCCGGATGGCGTTGGGGCGGTAGATGGAGTCGGTGCTGCCTCCGGTATCCTTCATGATTGTGCTCGTGACCATGATGATGTCCTCGGCGGAGCTGGCCAGCTCCTTGATGACGAGGTGAACCATCTGGCGCAGGCTGGCATCCTTGTTCTGGAACAGCTTCGAGATGCCAAAGAAGAGGGTAGTCGCCTCGGTGGTCGGGAACTTCTCTCCAGTGTATAAGAGCAGGGCAATCTTGGTGAGAAGGACGCGACATCTTCGTGGTTGGATTGGCGAGGAGTTGAAGAGTCGAGCTGCGCACCGCCAATATTGGCCCGCAATTAGCTGCTGCTACTGCTGCTGTCGCTTGCGGACAGAGAGGGTTGCGAGCCCTGCGTACCTTCCTGGAAAACCTGGGTCCGGTCAATCTTGACCAGGCCGCCGTCGGCGTCCTCGTCCTTCTTCCCGTAGTTCATGGTGGGCAGAACGAGGGCTGGTCGCGCTGGGGAACGGTGGGAAAGTCGGGCTCAAGCAGGTGTGAGCCTGTTGTGGAATCCCTGGGCAACTTCGCGACGTTGCCAATTCAATGCTGCCAATGGGGGCGCGCCCCACAACAGGGGTCGGCTGAGTGCACGGTCCCTGTAACTTTAGTGTTGTGCTTGTGGTTTGCCGATAATGCAAGCAGGGAGCGTGTCACCTGAGTAGTCACATGAATCCCGCCCGCTGAGCCTTTTTTGTTCTGTTGACTCCGTACCGTTCCAAATAACTACACTATACATAGCGATAGAGCCATAATAGTAACGCCGACCGACGAGCAAACAACACAAAACCGAAGCCTGCCCTTCACGAGTTTCTCATATTCTTACTCGATGAAAGCCCACCAGTCCTTCGGAACCACTACCTCTCGGGTCTCAGACCTTGTGATCGTGTCCGTTAATCGGTCTTCAAGATATAGGTAATATGGTCACAACATGTAAGAACAGGCCACTAGGCCGTAGAGCGAAGTGCGGAATGTCCGCAAGCGCTTCATGAAATCTTTCCACGCTCGGGCGCGGCCTCCCGCCACTCACGCAGCAACCTGCTCCGGTACCGCCGGCTGCGGCTCGGCCGCCTGCTCTGCGTGCTGCTGCTGCTGCTGCTGTTGTTGTTGTTGCGGTTGGGGTTCTGGCTGGTGCTGCAGCTGTTGCAACTGCTGCTCAGGCTGGGGGTTGGCTGGGTGCACAGGGGCGGGAATGGCTGCCGGCGCAGCGTCGTCGCCAACATACAAGGTATTGATGGGCTGCCCATTCTCGTCCACGTCCGCTTCTTTGCGGTCAGGGTTCCTGCCCACGGCCTTGACGGCCTCCCTCTCCTTCTTGCCCAAGACGACCAGGTCGAAGCCTCTCGGAAGGACCATGTCGGCTCTGTAAATCGCGTTGACACTTAGTACACGTACGGTAGGGTCGTAAGGAGGACGGCGGGGGTTGGTTCAGACAACATACTTCAAGAAGTCTTGCTTCAACAGTCGTGCCTTGTCACGCAGAGCTTGCTGGTCACGCGGGCGCTCAAAGGGGATGGTGCCCGCCTTGATCTCCTTCTCGATGGTGCTCCACTTGCACTGGTAGGTGCTGACCGCCTTGACGAGCAGCTTCACGTCCTTGGACACCCAGGACGAGCGGACCTGCGGCTCCTTGACCTTACGAGCCGCGGCCGAGATCTCCCTCGTTCGCTGCGAGAGGGCCTCAAAGTCTGGCTCGTCTTGCGTCCCGGGAACCGGCGGATACTGTGATTGGCCAGCAGGAGGGGCAAGCGGCGCGGTTCCCGAGATGGCTGTTGAAGGGGGATTCATTGTGGCTTCCGGCACATCCTTCTTCTTCCGCCTCGTCCGCGTCCTCTTTGCTGGCGGCGCCGGGGGCTGACCGGCCATGGATAAGTCGTCCTGGGCTCCTCTCTTCCTACCCGAGGCCTGGGCTGCCGACCCGGCGTAGATGGTGCCGTTCGACTGGAACCCGGCCTGCTGTTCGGGTTCGCCGTACCCCAGAGCAGGCGAAGGGCTGCTGAAGCCTGGCGGGTAGGGGATCCGCGGTGCTGGGGGATAGGAACCCTGGGACAGCTGGTGGCCGTCGCCAAACCCGGGAGTCCCCTGCTGTTCTAGCTGCTTAAGCACACGCAGGTTGGAGATGTCGAAAGCTCCCATTTGACTGCTGGGACCAATAGTTAGCAAAAAAAAAAAAAAAAAAAAAAAAAAAAACCTCACAGCCCCGCGAGTGAACCCAAGTAACTTACCCGGACTCGGACCGGTCGAATCCCTGACCCATCGCGTCGGCCTCGAGTTGATATCGAATCTGCGATTCGGCCCTCGACGTGGGATCGGAATGCGCAAAATCATGCTGAAGCGATGCCTTGATGTTTCCGAAGCAAGCTTCGACAAAGCCTCGCAGAGTGTCCAGGAAGTCCTTGAGCGGATACGTGTCCTGGAGCTGGGTCAGGTCGAGGTCGTGGCCCTCGACCGGATGCTTCGGAAGCAGGACGCAGAGCGACCTAAAGCGATTAGCATTTCGGTCCCTGTCCAACGCAGCCACCTCGAAATCGGTCGGTGCGATGGGCTTCAGCTGGATAGCGTCATCATTGTTCCCGAGGAAAGCTTCGATCGCTTCGGGAGAGACATCTCCATCGCACCAGATCTTGGCGACTTCCTCGAGGGGGTTAAACGGAACGCGGCTATCCTTCTTCAAGATCTCGAGTGTGGCGATGGAAAGCTGCATCCGGATTAACAAGGCTTGCTCGATGACCTGCTCGCTCCTGGCGTGGGCAGTGTTGTCCGAGCCTTCGGCGATGAAGAAGCCGGGAAATGCAGAATGCCACGCCTGCAGCCGCGGCAGAAGGTCTTCCTGCTTGACGAGGGTAAGCTCGTCGAGCAGAATGGCGAGGTTCGCCGCCGAGACGACCTTGAAGGCCTTGTGCCACAGGGTGGACTTCTTGTCGAGCCGCATCGTGTCGGCGACGAAGGCGAAGTCCACGAAAGGGACGGTGTCATCGACCACGTAATATCGGCGGTGCGCGTCAAAAACATCCTTGTAAGCATCCTGCTCCAGCTCCCACATCTCGAGGTCCGTCTGGTCGCTGCGAGTGTGGTTGAAGTAGTCATCAGCGGCAATAAACAGGCGTGACAACATGGCTCTCATGACCTGTTCTCTGGCCGCTCTGCGGCTGGGCGTGTCCTCGACGGCTGACGACACCACAGAGGGCGCAGGCCCAGGTGTACCGAAGGCCCGGCCAGGAGCCGCCCTCTGTGAGGGCACATCTGACCGAGTGAGCTTAGGATCAATTAGCGTGCCCCGGGAGGTTGAACATACTCTGAGATTCGGGCTGGGGCGAAAACGGGTCCGTGACCGGATAGCTGTTGATGCTCACGATGCTGGACGCACCGCGACGCGTTCCCCGGCGTGGAACCACCACCTCGGTCTGCCCACGCGGGCCCTTAGCACTCGAGGCAGGAGGAGGGGGTGGAGGCATGGCCGCATCCTGGGAGCCCGTGATGGCGGGGTCGATGTCCTGATGATACACCGGCGCAGACATCGGAGCCTCGGGTTGCAGGTTCGGTTGCTGTTCCTGCTCCGAAGGCTCCTCTTGTTCCCGCGGCAGTTTCTGTTCCTGGTGCTCTTCCTCTGCTGATGAGGGAGGCGGCTGTACCTCTCCTGCTGGCGCCGCGGTTTGATGCTGTTGCTGCTGCTGCCGCGTCGAGCGGCGGCTCGCGCCCGCGGCGGGTTCTTGCGCTGAGCGCGACGGAGGACGTGCTCTCCCGCGCCCTGACATGGGTTCAACGTCTGCTGAACTGTCAAGATTTCTTGCTAACGGGAAGAACTCGATGAATGATGGTCGCAATGAGACGCGGTGCGTGTTGTAGAAGGGTTGGGGTTAGGGTTGCCGTCGAGGGCAATTGAGGTTGTTTGGAAATTTATCCTGGCTGGCGGAGGCTGTGACCCACCCGAGGAAGTGGTGGTTTGCTCAGCAAAGAGGGCATAGTCCGACCATCTAATCACGTGACTTGAAGCGTGCAACAAGTTGGATGAATGCCTCACGCTTTTTTTAGTTAACCCTTGATTGCCCAATTGGATACAAATAATCCGTACTCCGTACAGGTTCGAATACCTACAAAGTACGGAGTAGTTTACCAGTACGTCACATAACGAAAAGCTCTTACATCCCAGTACAGTATCGCCTTCCAGGTACCTCCTTGCCTGAACAAGGCAATTTCTGAATGGATGAAACGAGAGATTTCGAGGCATGCAGTCAGCGCAGGGTCATACGTTAGTCAATGAAACCCTAACCCCTTCCAGATAACTGATGCGATGCTCATGAGGCGCATGGGCGGTCTCGAGGCAGGGCTGTGTGCACTGGCGCGCCATTCCCCCTTCTCGCGCATCACGCCAAGACTAATCCTCGGCAAGCCCCTAGCAGGGGGGTGAAAGCAAAGTCTCAGCCCAGATGCAAGAAACAATCTTGGATTGGACAGCCGCTGATCTTGACCACCACCGGACAGACAGCTCAAGCAACTTTTTACTTTCTGACGTTCTCTATTAGTTAGGCTTTTTTTTTGTCCATTCAGGCTTTTGGTATTACATACGGGGCAGAGCATATCCGCAGCACAGGAGAACTGCCTTGGACCCGGTGGTCTACTGCGACCTTGGTCTCGTCAAAGCCGATCCCGCGGGCGCGTTATCTCTTTGCCAAGCCGCGTTCTCTCCCTTTGTGTTCCGTACGAGTAACCGAGGGTCCTCAAACACAGCCGACGACAATGAGGCTTCGAAATAGGCAGTCGCCCCTCCTCTTCCTTCTCCTCCCGTCCCTTGCTATCGCCGCTGCCGCCGCCGCCGCCGCCGCCGCCGACCCGCAATTGGATAGGGACTCGGTCGCAGTCAGGGCTGGTGCGTCGACCGGGAGGAGATACGGCACCAAAGATGCGCCAATCGACGGCAATGACGGGAAACCCCATGCTGGGCCCTTCGTCGAACTGGGCTCGAGCTCTGGCTCTGCGGAGGACTTGCCGGTCCTCAAAGACCGCCCGGCAGACCCATTGATTGTCGACGGGAAGCGGATACCCGAGAGCCACGACGGCGTGATGGACGACAAGGACTGGTCGGGGCCCAGGAAAGGGCCCACGGGCACCGAAGGGGGCGTGAGCGAAAAGGAAAAAGAAAAAAGGTTGAGGGAGATGCAGACTGGCGAGAAGGTCGAAAACAAGCCGCCGACGCCGAAGGAAGCGCCTCCGCTCCCGCATTCTGAGCAGGAGAGAATTCAGGTGGCCAAAAACGATGATAGATCCGATGACAGGGCGTCGACTGCCGACCCCTCCGGGCTCGAGGTAACTTCCCCACCTTGCCGAGGCCTGTTCGTCACAAAAGAGAGCAATCATGCTGACCTTGTAGCAGAGACCGGCCGATCTTCCGGAACGGACACACGACCACTCTCTTCCGCTTCCCGATTCCGCGGCGAACATTGATCACTTGGAGGTCCCGAGGGCCGGCAAACAAGGGGGGGCTGCAGAGCCCGACGGCGAGGGCGGCGAAGGGCTCATCCGACCGTTTCATTCCTTCATGCTCTCGTATACAATGATTATCTTTTCCGAGGTCGGCGACAAGACCTTTCTGGTTGCCGCCCTCATGGCGATGAAGCACGACCGCATGGTGGTGTTCTCGGCCGCCCTGGGCGCTCTGGTGGCCATGACGGTCCTCTCGGCCGTCCTGGGGCACGCGGTGCCCGCCTTGATCCCCAAGCGGCTGACGACCTTCCTCGCCGCCGTCTTGTTCTTCGTCTTCGGGGCCCGGCTGCTCCGCGAGGGGCTCGCCATGAGCCCCGACGAGGGCGTCTCTGCCGAGATGCAGGAGGTGGAGATGGAGCTGGAGGAGAAGGAGAGCCTCGCGAGCAAGGAGACGGCTTCGCAGTACGCCCTGGAAATGGGCCTCGGCAACCGCAAGCCCCGCTCCAAGTCTCGGTTCCCTGCGCCGGCCCGCAGCCCCTCCAGCTCGCCCGAGGGCCGGAGCCCGTCGCCGCGCCCCGGGGCCCTGGTCGGCTTCCTCTCGGGCCTCAACAACCTCGTCTCGCTGCTCCTCAGCCCCGCTTGGGTGCAGACCTTTGTCATGACCTTCCTCGGGGAATGGGGTGACCGCAGCCAGATCGCGACCATTGCCATGGCGGCCGGTCAGGACTACTGGTGGGTGACGCTGGGCGCGGTCATGGGCCATGCGTGCTGCACGGGAGTCGCTGTCCTCGGAGGCAGGGCGATTGCCGGTCGAGTCAGTCTCAAAGTCGGTAAGTTCTAGAGTGTTACCCTCTTCCACCCTTTCCTCCCCCCGGCCTTTCCCCCCCTTTTCCACGGTTCTCGTGGTCGCTCACATATGTATATAGTAACTATCGGCGGGGCTATCGCGTTCCTTGTTTTCGCATTCATCTACCTGTTCGAGGCTATGTACTCATAAAACAATAATGGGCCACAATGCGATTGTTAGAGAGTGAGGGGTGTTTGGTTGGCTGTGCCAGCTGCTGAACGACAACCGGCGGCAGCTCTATTTTCCCCGTCACAACTTGTAATTCTGCGCTTACACGCGACACGACGACCTTTCTTTTTTTCGATCTAGCAGCCCGGGGGTATCGGTCACGTTATAATGGATCTGGACAGAGCGTTCTGTTGGGGTAGAGCCGCGCATGATCGTTCACGTGTGTATTATACTGGTCTACGGGACTTGGTCACGGTTGGGCATGGCGGGTTGAAAAGATGGAGCGGTCTCGAAACGGCTCTACTTTGGCCGGGGAGTCTAGACTTTTATAAGAACCGGACATGGGGATGACGGGAGGTTGGGTTGGATTGGGCTGGATTGGGAGAGTAAGGAGGGGGTTAACTTAATGTTCTGTATTCCGTATAGAAATCGCACCATTTTGTCACAGGTTTAAGTTGCATCCTGCGTTTTGAAGCAATTAACGGCAACTGAAGTCATTGGGGTCTGATCCCAAAGTCCCAAAGTCGGCTGTTAGTCGAGCGAATTCGGGTCGCGTGCCAAGTTTCAGTACCAATGACGACATGCACTCAACCTCGCTCCATAACCCCATTTCATCGAGCAGCCTATACTTACACCAACCATTTCAAACTCTAAACTTATTTTCATGATCTTAAGTCTGATTGGGATTTATGCTAGGACGCCTTTCAGCACCCTTACCGGCTTTATTTCAGTCACGGTTGCTCAAAACCCCATCACAGACCCTGACCCTGACTAACACGCCCATAAGTAATCAAAACATATTCGCCCCCTTGAAACTCCTAAAAATGGCGGGTCGACTTGCCGATAAGGCCAAAGAGGTTGTGTGAGTTCTTGTCCCAGCATTTCGACGATAAGATAGAATGACTTTCGTCAGCTAACGGGCTTTCTTGACATTCAGGAAAGAGGAGTATGACAAAGCCAAGCTCCTCCTCAACGACGCAGCGAGGAGTGGTTCCTACATGTATCCCATCAAGGTTCTTCACCACCCAAGGTTCTGGCTCGGCGCGAGATGCGGCAGCGCAGCCGACAGGGAATGGTTCCGCTGACATGGGACCTGCAGGGTATTTTCTACTTGATCAGCCACCCCGAGCTGTGGAAGCCGCTGCGGTCGAGGCTGCTCCCCTACCTGACCCTCTACTCGAGCGTGCTGGGGTCCATGTTCTTCTTCACCTACCTCCCGCAGCTCGCCGTCATGGCGTTCACAAACGGGCCGCTCGCCGTCTTCACGACCGCCCTCCTCATCCTGAACGAGAGCTCGACCATCACGGGCATCCTGTCCAAGAACTACGTGCTGCAGGACGCAATCCTGGACACGTTTGACGGCACGCTGCTGGCCCGTAACAAGGGCGACGTCGTTGCCGAGGGGAGGGAGGTCAAGACGCGCGGCGACTCGATCCAGAGGCTGGGCAAGGCGCTCAAGAAACCCTTCAGGTGCTTCAGCATCAACGAGCTGATTCGATATGTCGTGTATCTGCCTCTGAACTTTGTCCCTGGTACGTTCTGTTCGGCATTTCCGGAGGAAGGCGGTCTTTTCTTCTTCTTCTTCTTCTTCTTCCTGGAGTAACCTTTGCTGACATGGGTGCGTAGTTGTGGGCACCGTAACCTTCCTCCTGCTACGAGGTGAGAGATGACAATGACGCGCGGTAGAAACCGTGTAACTAACATGCGACAGGACGATCTCGTGGCGAATCTGTTCATGATCGGGTGAGTTCCCTATTTGGTGCGCTGGCGCCAACGGAAGCTTACTCTTTCAACCTAGTACTTCCAACTGAAGGGGTGGACAAGCTCCAAGAGATCCAAGTGGCTCAAGGACCATAAGGGGCCTTATACTGCGTACGTGAATTCCCATTTCCGCGGCATTATCCTGGCTTCACGGGTACTTTGTGTGTGCACGTGAGGGGACACACGAATACCGCTGTATCGCCTGTTTGCTCATGATACCCGATCCGACGTACTTTTATGTGTGTTTTTTTTTCCCTCGGCCGTGTCCAACCCTTACGACAAATGTACTGACGGAATGGAACTTGGCCTCCTAGATTCGGCACTGTTGCCACTCTCCTCGAGATGATCCCGGTTGCTTCGATCGTCTTCTCCTTCACCAACACAGGCAAGCTCGACATCCCCCCTCTCACCGCGGAGTTGGCCCACCTGCTGACGACTGATTGACTGACTGACAAACAGTTGGGGCTGCGCTCTGGGCGGCTGACATCGAGGCTAAGGAGAGTCATATGGCCGGTAGCACAGCGCCGGAGCTGCGGGAAGCGGCCAAGAAAGCCGAGTAAGAAGTGCTACCGGAGCAGACCGATAGGGCCACTTCAAACGTGCATTTTGGAGGGTCGCACCTTCCGATCGCATGTAGCTCTCCTGCATGATCTCAGGTTGATGCAGTAGCACGCACACGAAGTACAGGGTTGGCGATGGCAAGAAGGTAAACGAGGGCTCACAGCGCCACGGCAGCAGGGCATGTCGCGGCAGCCTGGGAGCTTTGGTACTTTGGTGAATTTTTTTTAAAAAAAAAAAAAACAGATTGGAGATGATTGGGTGTCGAGGTCGTCGAGCAACGCAATACACTACCTGCTTCCTTTACCACTGTTCCGAGGTTGGAGGGTGCGGTGGGCTCCCAGATAGCAGAGAATGAGACGCCTTTTGTTTTTGGCACTTCTCATGCCTTCCTGAAAACGTAAAACGTCTCCGCGCAAGGAAAGTCTCCACGTGCTGTTTGCGGGCGTGATGTATGTCTTGACCGAGTTAGGCCCCTGATATGTTAGGTTCAAACTCGCCTGTGCCTGAGAAATTGGGGACGGCTTGAAGCTTTCGGCAGCCGAGGAAGGTTGACCCTTACCCGTAGTCCCCGGAGCCGGAAAGAAAACCTCTCCTCTTTTTGTACAACAGGCCGTACCTGCCTCAAGGCTCCTTCTGTTACATTCAAACAGTATGTTACATGCGCGCAAGGGCGGAGAGCGGTTGCACGAAACGCATCCGAGGCACAATCCAGGCACAACCCAGCCAAAGGCCCTGCAACCTGCAACCTGCTTGCTTGCTCACATTTCTGGCTCAATCTCTCCTCGACTGGGCTGACCGGGGGGGTGGTTTAGCGGCCGCAGAGACAGGCACTGAAATGGAATAATTATCGATCTGGCCACCACCGGATACCCGCATAACCGACCGCCGTCTCGTCCGGCCCGAATGCATGCGGCGTGTAACGCCTGTTCCTCTCAGCGGCGGGAGCTTCGTTCCGAAACTACAGGGGCTATGGTTTGGTTACGTCTCCAGCGACCAGGGACAGGTGGTCAGTCTTCTCCTATTCCAGGAGCTTTGGTCTGTCCATCTCTTGGTACAATAATCTGTACAAAGGCTCCCTTTGTGTTCATGGTTACATTGTCTTGGATGAGCTGTCGGGGGGTGGGAGGGGCTTCGTTGTTTGCTTACTTTACCTGACAGCTTGTAGTGAGGACGGGGCTAAAGTCGACGACGCCAAAACGATGTTCACACCGGCCGGTCAGAAGGTTCGAGATAAGCAAGAAGTTCAGATCGGTCAGACAACGTTGGAGAGGGAGGATAGGCTATGATGGCCTGCGTCTGGGTCGATGAGAATCTCGCGCCGCCCGACCACGGAGGAGGAGGAGACGCATGGCCGTCGTGGCAGGTAGTTGGGGTGCCCTATCCGCCGTTTGTGCTCCTCTCGGATCAAGGTCCCATAGCGCATACTCCAGGTCCCCATCTCCGGGACACAGCTGGCCACGGATCGGTTGAGTCGCGGGCCTCTTGTATGCCACAGTGTTGCATGAGGTCGAAAAGTTTGAACTGACATGTCACCACCGTTTAGGTTTTGCCAGTTACATGGGCCCTTGAAGTCATTTCACACAACCGAAGGCGTGGGTAGTTTTCGGTTTGGTGGGTACAGTGCTCGCTACGGGAAACATTATCACGGCCACCAACCCCTTCTTCGATCGACATTTGTGCGGCTGAGGGCAACCTCTCCCTTTGCCTTGGTCAAACTGGAGTCAGTTTACCTCGTACCCGCGTGGACTGTCTCTCGAGCCCCCCCCCCCTACTACCCCCTTCCCTTGCTCGAGGATTCAAGGGATGGGCTACTCCCTCTCTGGTATGTTCGTATATCACCCACCCGCCCGCACTTCTGTCTTAGAAGCCTGTACTTGTCCAGCTCGGCTCCCAGACCAACTTGCCCCTACCACACAAGTCCCAGATCCGGTGGGTAGCCGGGGCATCGCCACTCGTTTAATCACCCTCCTGGTCATCAACTTTTTCTATATCTTGTATATCCTTGGTATCTGTACGAGGTTGTAACCCTCCCAGTTTCCGGCTTCCCTAGAGAGAGGCAGAGCCATTTGCTCTTCGCATCTGGATTGCTCACACCAGGGCTGGACTCGGTCTCGCAAAGCTCTGCACTGCGATGATAGCCATCAGGTTGCTTGGCAGTCTAACATGGGCCACGGCCCTGCTGGGTTACCCCTCGGGCACCTTAGCATACCAGGAAACGTTTTGGGCCAGCTTTCGACAACGCATTGGCAGGGTCTTCCCAAGCGCACGAGACGACAGCCGCACGCGCATCCAGGCCATTGAGCCCAGAGAAGAGCGGGAATCCGATCCGCCGTATGGCTATCAGCCTCCGCCACTTACAGAGACTCCTCCTCCTCCTTTTTCCTTCACTTCTTCTTCTTCTTCTTCCTCCTCCTCCTGGTTACCATCTTCTCTACTGTCAACCTCATCCTGGGCTGGTAAGGCATCCCCTGCCCATGACTCTTCTTTCGGAGGCACTCTCGGAACAAGCTCTCGTTAACCTTCCCAGGATATGGCTCGCCTCCGGGTGTGACTGCCCCTTCAGACACGAGTGATTACTCGCTCCCGTCGCCACCTTGGGAAACGGGCCCGTCAGGCAGCCTCTCCTTCCCCGGACCTACGGTAACGGGGAGTCCTCTCCGCAGTAGCACCTCGACCGCGCCGTTCCCGCTCAGCAACTCCACCAGCCTAGCCGGACCAACGGGGACGGTTGCCTTGGGTACGAGCGTACACGGGTCGTCTGGGAACCCCCCTACGACGGTACAGGCACCGCCCTTTCCCATCAGCAACTCTACTACGGCTGTGGGACCAACTGCTGCCGGACCGACATGCAGCTCTGGCTCGGGCACTGCGCCGGCGTTCTCTATCACGACAACAAGTTCCAGCACGGCCCTGCCGCCTTTCCCCTGGAAGAATTCCAGCTCAGCGGCGGTGTCTTCCTGGACGGGGATCCTGACCGGAACGCCCGGCGCGGCTGTAACGTCTGCTGCACCGTTCCCATGCCGAAACTCGACCTCCGCGGGAGCCACTGGCTCCGGTCCGCGCGTGACCGGCAGTGTTCCTAGCGCGCCAACATGCAGCGCCCCGTTTCCCATGTCAAACTCGTCCAGCATCTCGGCGCCGACCGGCAGCGGCGCGTCTGGGACCCTCATCTGGCCGCCTAGCTCAGGTACCGGACTGCCGAGCTCGGCCCCCTTCCCCTTCACCAACTCAACCGCGGGCGGCGCAGGCCCGACAAGCCCGATAGGGACGACATCCACGCCGGCAACAGACACCGGGCCGTTCCCGTACCCTGCCTCGTCGTCCGCGACCTGCAGCGAGTCCTGGACAGCCCCGGAGGTGGCTACCAGAACCACCACCACCAGCAGCAGTAGTAGTAGTGACAGTGCCGCCACGTTCGCCTCGACAACCGTCTCGACGTCTGCCTGCATCGAGACGACCCTGAGGACGGTGACGCTGACAATCTCGTCATCCGCACCTTGGAACACGACTTACACGACTTCCGGTGCGGGAGGCGAGAGCAGCAGCAGTTCTTCTTCCGCCGGAGCCCTGAGCTGTGCGTCCAGAAGGCCCCCCCCCCCCCTTTTGCTTGCCCCCAAGGGGTTGTTGACGGTCTGGAAACTTGACTGACTGACCCACTCAACCGATACAAATAGTCCCCTGGATCACCACAAGCACCGAAACCCTCTCCTCCTCGTTCTTCAGTAGTGGCAGCGGTGAGGGAGCCGCTCCCACCACCGCGACAAGCGAGCCGGCCGGGTCCGAGCCTGGGGGAGCCGCCGGCAGCCCGCTCGACTCAGGACAAGGGACAGTGGACCGCCACCACCACCACCACCACCATCACCGCCATCATCGCGATGGCAGCAGCAACGATGACGAGGCCCGCGGGGCCGCAGGGCTCGGTTGACGGTTTCAAATCATTCTCTAATGGTAATAGATCCGGTAATCGGCGGAAATGCGATTCTGAGAAGGGTCTTAGAGGAAGTGAGAAGTGAGTGAGCGAGTGAGTGAGTGAGCGAGTGAGCGAGACTGTCGGTTGGTGTGTTAAGTAGATCCCTGGCAAAGTGGACCAAAAACCTTGGTAATTAAAGGGGGGAAGGGGGAGGCGATGAACTCTTCTTCTTTGCTTATTTTCTTTTCTTTTTTGTTCGTTTTTACTCCTTTCCATTTCTGGAACCTTTCTTCCCTTTCCCCCCCTTTAAAGCCGGGTTCTGACCTTTTGGCAATGGTGGTGGAAAACAGGAGGTCACGATTGGGGATGTCTGGGCCCTTTCGTCTATCTCGTTCTGCTCTTTACAAATCCAAGTTTGCGGCTTGCTTAAAGCAAGTCCATGCTGGCTTTAGTTCCCATATCAGGATGAGTAGGTGCAAGTCTTGTCATCACATCCTCTCTCTTCCATCTCTTTAACTTGTTGGTGCCTCGAGTTCTGCCCGAGTTCATCATCGTAATTGGAAGCCGAACTTGCAGCAGGGCTCACATAATACCTAAGAGCTACCCTAACCCTGATATTGCCTTGCCGCGTGAACGACTGAGAAATGGATCTTCAAGAGATGCCACCCACATGTCAATATACGCCGCACTAGTACAGCCATATGCCTTCCTGAGACAAGGCCGCGCCTCGTCGGATCAAGGAAGTAGACTACTGCGGCTTTTATCGCTCAAGTGCGGCAGAGAATGAAGGCGCTCTTTCCTTCCAAGGCTGTTGAGTGTACTTGAAGGTGCTTGGCGGGTTGCCCCACTTGAGTGGGCAACCGGATGTGCTGAATGCCTTTGTCAGGCCCGCACATGGCGCAGGCTGATGGTCCTTGCACGAGCACGTCATCGGAGCTAAGAAACTTGGGGACAGGGGGCCATTTTCCTCCGCTGGTAACCAAGTACGGAGGTGTACGGATTATGGATACTGGCATCGAGTTTCCCGGACCTGGCAGGACATCACTTGGTACGGTGCGCAAGCTGGTCGCGTAGTGTATATACAGATTACTCAAGTAACTACTGCATTCCCTCCAATAATCCCCTTTGATGCCGTAAGCAGGACCCCTTCTCCGATCGGTCGCCGGTACTGGGGACCGGACGCCGCCTCGGTGTGCTTGCTGCGGCTCGGTGGGCTCGGGGATAAAGGAGTGCGACGTTGATGTGAACCTTGAACAAAAACAAAAAAGGGGAGATGGAAAATCACACTAATCCTGCGTACCTCAAAAAAGGGCATCATCAGTCGCTGTCAAGGGGGAGTTCGG
Source organism: Thermothelomyces heterothallicus (assembly GCF_042370625.1). Classification (NCBI taxonomy): domain Eukaryota; kingdom Fungi; phylum Ascomycota; class Sordariomycetes; order Sordariales; family Chaetomiaceae; genus Thermothelomyces; species Thermothelomyces heterothallicus. Next base: position 388,277 of record NW_027192563.1, on the reverse strand, counting down.
GGCGAATTGTGCTGCGCGCCGCATTCTTCAGCGTGCGCAAGGTACATTCCTTGGTAATGGCCGCCTCCAGAAAAGGATGAACGCCGTTACCGGGGGCTTCGTTGCCCGCTGGCCGGGTCGCCTGGCGTCCGCCGGTCCGTCGCCTGCTTGGAAACGGATGTCGGTGGTACCCGCGGAGACGGCAGTGCGGCAAATCTGCGACACGTATAAGTATTTGGCCTTGGCCAGCATCTTTTTCTTGCGGAAACTCTGGGAAATAGAAACTTTTGTGTTCCCCGTCTCTCTCCCTCTCTGTCTTCTCCGCCACGTCTTGCTCGTGCCGCACAGCTCCCGGTCGTTTGGAATTCTGTGGCATTGCGGTCGTCCGCTACGCTCGGCTCCCGTACCCCTCGATTTTATTAAGCATCTCACGCGAAAAAAATGGCCAATTCTCCCCACGGCGGCGTCCTCAAGGACCTGCTCGCGAGGGACCTGCCCCGCCATGCCGAGCTGTCGGCCGAAGCAGAGACTCTGCCGGCCCTTGTCCTCACCGAGCGCCAGCTTTGCGATCTCGAGTTGCTGCTCAACGGCGGTTTCTCTCCGCTCGAAGGTTCGTTGCAAGAAAGAAGACAATGAATGCCCCCGGGAGTTGCGAGTCCGCGCGCGGCACTGTTGAACGGATGGATTTGGATGGATGGTGGGGCTCGCATGAACCCCGCCATCCCATCGCCTGGCTTATCTCCCGTGGTTTCTTAAGTGGCATCAGAAAGGCTGACCGATCCCCCAAAAATGTGCAGGTTTCATGAACGAGAAGGACTACAATGGGTATGTTTTAAGTCGGAAAACGAGTCAATTGGCCACAGCGGTTTGGGCAGGCACTAACCCGCCACTCGCAGAGTCGTCAAGGAGAACCGCCTTGCCAGCGGCGTCCTCTTCAGCATGCCCATCACCCTCGACGTAGGCCAGGAGACCATCGACGAGCTCTCGATCAAGCCCGGTGCCCGGATAACGCTGCGCGACTTCCGTGACGATAACAACCTGGCCATCCTCACGGTCGAGGACGTTTACAAGCCCGACAAGTAAGCGAGCCAGCCCCTCACCGTTTCATGTCCAAGAAAATGTCCAAGAAAAGCGCCAAGTGTCGCGTCATCGTGTGGCGGAATGGCCAAGGCTAGGCGGGCGACTGACTGATAAAAAAACGTGCACACTAGGGCGCTGGAAGCCAAGGAGGTTTTCGGAGGCGATGAGGAACACCCCGCGATTCGCTACCTCTTCAACACCGCCAAGGAGTTCTACGTCGGCGGCAAGCTCGAGGCCGTCAACAGGCTGCAGCACTATGACTTTGTCGAGCTGCGATGTAAGCCCCCGTTCCGGTTTCTGGGCGTGGGGGGAGATGGGAATCATCAGGAAAGAGGGGGCTAACCGCGCTTTTAGACACTCCCGCCGAGCTCCGTGCTCACTTCGACAAGCTCGGCTGGACCCGGGTGGTCGCCTTCCAGACGCGGAACCCGATGCACCGCGCCCACAGGGAGCTGACCGTCCGCGCTGCTCGGTCCCACCATGCCAACGTGCTCATCCACCCCGTCGTGGGCCTGACGAAGCCCGGCGACATCGACCACTTCACCCGTGTCCGGGTCTACAAGGCTCTCCTGCCCCGATACCCCAACGGCATGGCCGTCCTCGGCCTGCTGCCCCTGGCCATGCGCATGGGCGGGCCCCGCGAGGCCATCTGGCACGCCATCATCCGCAAGAACCACGGGGCGACGCACTTCATCGTCGGCCGCGACCACGCCGGCCCCGGCAAGAACAGCAAGGGCGTCGACTTCTACGGCCCCTACGACGCCCAGCACGCCGTCGAGAAGTACCGCGACGAGCTCGGCATCGAGGTGGTGCCGTTCCAGATGATGACGTACCTGCCCGACAGCGACGAGTACGCGCCGGTCGACCAGATCCCGCAGGGCGCCCGGACGCTCAACATCTCGGGCACCGAGCTGCGCGCGCGCCTGAGGAGCGGCCGCGAGATCCCCGAGTGGTTCTCGTACCCCGAGGTCGTCAAGGTGCTGCGGGAGTCGCACCCGCCGAGGTCGAAGCAGGGCTTCACCGTCTTCCTGACGGGCTACCAGAACAGCGGCAAGGACACGATCGCGCGGGCGCTCCAGGTCACGCTGAACCAGCAGGGCGGCCGTTCCGTGTCCATGCTGCTGGGCGAGACGGTCCGGCACGAGCTGTCGTCCGAGCTGGGCTTCAGCCGCGAGGACCGCGACAAGAACATTGCCCGCATCGCCTTTGTGGCCTCGGAGCTGACGAGGTCCGGCGCCGCCGTCATCGCCGCGCCGATCGCGCCCTTTGAGCAGGCCAGGCAGCACGCCCGCGAGCTGGTCGAGAAGTACGGCGACTTCTACCTCGTCCACGTCGCGACCCCGCTCGAGTACTGCGAGAAGACGGACAAGCGGGGCATCTACAAGAAGGCGCGCGCCGGCGAGATCAAGGGCTTCACCGGTGTTGACGACCCCTACGAGCCTCCCTCCAAGCCCGATCTCGTCGTCGACTGCGAGAAGCAGTCGGTGCGGTCCATCGTGCACCAGATCGTCCTCCTGCTCGAGAGCAAGGGTCTCCTGGATAGGCTCTAAAGAGGGAGCAAACAAATACTCTCCTCGTGTTATGGTACTGGATGCCGAACACCACCCTCATGACACGCATCCCGCCCCGGGCGGAGCCGTGTCAAACATACGAATCGCTTTTAGCGGCCGCGGGGCGGGGCGGCGCGAGTTCGCCGTGAGAGAGGGGGGTACAGCGGGGGATAGCATCGATAGAGTCGGCAAGCGGCATCTGCAGCTGCATGCGAGCATTCTCTCAGTCCAAATAACTACCAGCTCGGCATGATTTAGGAATTTCCATAGACGTTTTCCTGTTGCAAGCGAGGCCGACCCGTTTGATTATTCATTCTCCGCAGTCGTCTCTCTCGTGTTTTCTATTCTTGGATGGCGGTTGCAGAACGCAAGTCGATTGGGCGCCCTGTCCCGCATCCTGCGGGCAACACAGCGCGTAACCAAGGCCTGCATTGCTGCCAAGTTGAGGAGTCGAATCGGAATCGGCGCTCGTCCGAGCTAAACTTAGAGCTCTTCCACCTCGTTCTGCTGCTCCCAGGTTCCAGCCCAAAAATGAGTTGCGCGTGTTTGAGCGAGAAAAGTTCCTGTTGTTCCGCATCGTTGCGTAGGTGTCGTTTGTTGTGCTGAGATTGAAACTGGTTCTTCATACGTCCCCCGAAGTGTACAAGGTTGAACCTTGCGGGTCTCCCGTTGGCTCGGGACTGGCAAGTGTAATCCGTATTCTACTAGGAGTAACTAACTAGCGGAGGGGCATGTTTGACCACATCAGACAGTGTGGGCTTGGTGGAGATTCGCAAAATACGCACTGTATAGTTCGTACCTGCACCAAACAAGAGCCCGAAACGGCCTCGTCGAAGCTCGGATGGACAGTATGCGCACTGTCTCTGACGCCGGATTCGAATCACACTTGGGCTGCCCAATGAATGCCATCACCGCCCAATAACTGCTAAAGGCTGGGCGAGGACAAGTTGAACTCGGGATGGGTCGTCCGATTCCAGGCACGAACTCGTTAGTCGGTTCAAGCTTTTGCCAGTCCCCTAACGCGACCTCTTGCCATTTCCTTACTCGACTCGAAAGCACCGGAGAATATCCATTCCATTGCTCGCGGGCGTTTCGAAGGTCAACAACGGCAACCAAAAGTGTTAACAAAAGGGAAGGGCCCTGCTTGATCCCACCACCCATTCGACAAAGTCGACCAACAAACAGATCGCTCCCGAAGCTCTGCGCCGCAACCTGCCTACGGCACCGTGCAGTCGCAGTTACAGTTGCGCCCGGCTACCTCAGCCGCACTTCGCCATACCTTATTTTTTTTTTTTTTATTTCTTGGTTTCCTTTTAGGAGGCGGGGCGGCGCACCCTGACATGATCCATCATGCCGTCCTCTAAGGACCGCGAGGTCGATGTCCTCGACGATCGCCCGCGCGAGAAAATCCACCGATCCAAGTCCGAGCGCAAGGACAGAGACCGCGAGAGGGAAAAGGAGCGGAGGAGAGACCGGGACCGCGAAACCGACCGGGACAAGGACTCCTTCTTGTCGTCTTTGTCGTCTTCTCACCGCCACACGTACACCTCGTACCGGACGTCCAAGTCTCTGAAACTGAGGCCGACCGACAGCGAGACGCACTCTCGATCTCACCGACGACACAAGACGAAGGACATGGACAGGGACGAGCTCGAAGACGGGTCGGCCGCCTCCCGGTCCATGGTGGACCTGGTGCCGGAGCTGTCGCGGGGCCTGGGCAGCGAGCGGGGGAGCTTGCCGTATCCGTCCTTCAGCAGAGCTCACAGCAAGGAGGCGCTGCACAGCAAGGAGGACGTCTCTTCCTCGCCCGGTGCCCGGCGGCGGGACCCGCTCACACCAGACACGACGGACCTCGGCGGCGGCAGCGAGATGCGGCGGTCCATGTCGGTCGACTCGCCCTTCGCGGCCCGGAAGAGCTCGACGGCACGAAAGGACGCCCGCCAGGACGACCGGCCGCCGTCGCCACCCGAGACAGACGTTTCCGGTCAGAGGAAGAGACCCGAGTCTCCGGTGTCGGGGAAAGAAGGGGAGGCGCCCGAGAGGAGGCCGTCATCGAGGGGCTCGAGGGGCTCGTGGGTGTCGAGGTCCACGTCCAAGCACGAATCTAAATCGAGGGTCTCCAAGACCTCGAGCCAGGCGACCTTCGTCATGCGACCAGCATCTTCGGCCCGGGCGCCCCGTCGGGAGGACCATCGAGCGCCAGAGTCCGAGATCACTGATGCTTCTACTGTCGAACCGGGCCCCGCCGCAGCAGCTCCTCAGCAACGGAACGGGCCCGTAGCCCGCCCTGCGCCCACCGAGGCGGGGGATTACTCTCCCGAGTCAGCGATAGACGTTTCCCCTCAGACGCCGACGCACACACCTCAGTTCCCACCGCCGCCCATGATTCCCGAAGAGAAGAATCACTACTCGACATCCGACGTTCCTACCCCCTCCGCAACCCCCTTCACTCCCGCACCGCCTCCCCCGCCTCCTCCGCCCCCGCCCCCGACCTTCAACCTTCTGGAGGTGCCGCGGGTGGATTATCTCTTACAGAACGGTGGCCTGCCGCATCCAGTTCCCAAGACATTTCTCTCTGTGCTTCCGCGGCAGAACGGGACGCGGCCTTCCAACCCGCCCCTTCAGGGCGCCGAAACGCTCTTTGCGCCGTTTTTCAACCTCCTCAACCAGTATCAGACGGTGCTGTCCGGGCACGGTTCCATGGCCGTCGCGACAGGCCACCGGACCGTAGCCCGCCGCCTCCTGGACCGGTTAGAGAACGTCTTCTCCCGCGACCTCTGTCCGGACGGCTGCCCATGCATCATCTGCGAGCGGTCCGGGCAGCCTCGCAGGGGGCTCGGCTGGGGAGAGGTGCTCGAGCGCGTCAGCGGGAGGGTGGAGCTGCCGCCGTGGCCGCCGTTCGATTTCACCGTGCTCGGCTCCAAGGCGGTCGAAGAGCTGGCCGACGTCCCGCCCCGGCCGTCGTCACCGGTCAAGGTGGACCCCGACATTGCCGAGGAGTTCCGGGAGCACTACCTCCGCCAGACGAAGCGCGTCCGGGCCGCGGTCGACAAGTGGATGAGCAGCTGCGAGAAGACGGCGGCGGGGGCGGCGCCGCCGCCGCAGGACGTCGACGACGAGACGCTCGCCTTCGCCATCCTCACCAACCTCGAGCAGGAAGACCGGCCGTACTTCAACGCCCTCCTCGCGGGCTCGCGGGAGCTGCAGTCGCCCCTCCGCGCCCCGACCCCGGTCCGCCGGCCGCGCAACGACTTCATCGTCAGGATGGGCCTCTCGCTGCAGCGGCTGTACCGGCTGGCCCAGACCCCGCGCGACGCCGAGACGGCCGTCTACCTCGTCAAGCACCCGGGCGTCCACGACCTGCTCCACACCATCTCCGACATTAGCGCCTCCGAGTGGGAGATCCTCACCTCGGGCCGCTTCGACGGCTTCCTCTGGTCGGGCGCCGAGGACGACGGCGTCGTCGTGCCCGGCGAGAGCGTCTCGCGCATGGCCACCCCGGCGAGCGGCATCCTCCCGCAGCCGCCGTCGTCGGCGTCCCGCATGATGAGTCCCGGGGCCGCCCCGGGACGGCCCGTGTCGCGCAACGCGCCGGCGACGACAACAACCGCCTACTGTACCCCGTACTCGCGCGGCCCGACGCCGGCCTCGTTCGTCAGCGGCGTCTCGGCGGCGGCGTCGTCGTCGTCGGCGGCGGCCTACCCCTCCCGCTCGGCCGTGACGCACGACGAGGAGGTCGAGGTGGCCACGCTGGCGGAGCTCGAGCGCGAGATCTTCAACGGCATGGAGGCGCTCGAGGACGCCTTCGAGAAGCTGCACGAGAAGGCCATGGCCGTCCGCGAGGCCCTCCGCCGCCGCGGCGCCGCCCTCCAGATGAGCCTGCAGCAGCGCCGCCGCGCCGGCGTCATCGACGTCCTCCCCCTCAGCGGCTCCAGCGGCGCCTACGACCGCCCCGCCTGGGCCGACGAGGAGAGCGTCGACGGCGCCGACAGCGAGTGGGGCGGCGACGACCTCAGCGAGCTCGCCCCGGACGACTCGGCCAGCCAGGTCAGCAGCAACCGCCTGCGCCGGCCCAAGCGGCGGAGGGAGCGGGCCACCCCGGCGCCCATCGAGGAGGAGGACGAGCAGTGAGTTGGTGCGGGTTGAAGATGGCCCGGTTTATATATTCATGTATGAAAGTATGAAAGAGGGAAGAAGGGTTCAGGAGCGTGGGTTGTGCATGGTTATTAGTTATACAGGTCGGCAGAGACGCATGCGGGCAGGAAGGCAGGTAACTAATGGATCTCGTATGTCCAGCGCGATCCTTTTCTTTTCTTTTCTTTTCTTCCTTTTTTCCCTTCCTCTTCCTTCCTCTGCAACTTTGGGTTTTCTTATACTGGTCTTGCGTTGGGGTGTATTCTTCGGAGCGATGGCGATGGCGATGGCACTGGCAATGATCTGACGAGGCAAGGGCTTTCTATGATACCTGAACCTCCCTTGGAGGTTCAAGTCTTCGTTTTCCTTTCCCAAGGTCTCTTAGGCGCATAACTATGTTTAGGAGGGGTGAGCCGTTCACTCCTGCACCGCAGAACTAAAGTTAGTGCCTGAGCAACGGTTCGGATTTGGACACGAGAGCAGTTTCGTTATATCTCTATGTATATAAGTACGCAGGACGTCACTTATCCCACGTCGTATCAGGTCTGGTGGTGATGGTGATGGTGATGGTGATGGTGCTCTCGCCCCGGGCATCCCAATCTCCCATGAGTCTCCGTTGTTTGCTCGCGCCAAGGAGAGCCGATCCACCTTCCTTCCATTGGTGGTCCCAATAGTTATCGCATGCGGCTTAATTCCCGGCGGTCCGCGCCGTGGGCGGGCAGGGGTCGATGAAGCTGGTCACCAATCAGGGCGCGAAGCCTATCCCTTTTGGTTCAACCCCACAGGTCAGTTCTTCATCGACCCATATCTGTGGGCCGGATCAGAAGAGGCAGCAGCATGGGGCATAACCCATAACCTCGCGTCGCGACCTCATCTTGATTTTGGCGGTGATGGCCAGTTCAAACCTGCCTGCACTTTAGCTTTGTTGGAGCAACGGAGCCAGAGTTTCGTGGAAATTCTTCAGGGCACTGGACGATGGAGTCGTGCTCGGGGCCACGGCGCATACGATCAGTTGAGCGGATATGCGAATAACTAACTAATTACCCGATGAATCTGGGCGGTTGCCGGGGATCCGCCTGGGGAAAATGAACGGTGGGGATGTTTGCTTTCCTCTCAGGGGAATCTTGGCCGGGAATTTCTGAGCATGGGGTTGCATTTTTTTTTTTATTCTGGTTATTCTGTCGAGCAACGTACTTCGTGGCTTCCGTGTACACGGCCTTGAGCAATTCCAAATCGTAGACGGTATTCACGGCAAGCCCAACAAGCGGCAGTGACATGCTGTTTTGACTGACCCGTTGCGCCCGCGCCGACCGAGGCGGAAGCCAAGTCGGTCTTCCCTCACTTTTGGTGGTTGATCCTCGCCAAGGGGTTCTTAGCAACTGACCACCGCCCTCCTTGGGTATCTCCACCGCGAAAGCTTCCGAGCCAGCCGAGCCGTTGAAGGGGCGGGTGTCATTTCTACACCGTTGAAAACCAAGAAAGACACCTGGGACGTTAGCCAAACACGGGGTTCGAGGCCTCCCAATTTCCCCGGTAGTAGACCTTTCGAAGCGCCGTCGCAGCAAACAGAACTCCCTCGCTCGCCGTTTTGAGTAACGTTAGTAGGCTGAGAGTCGGGGGCCCGCCCTCCGTCTCAAACCTCGGACAGGTTCGCTCAGCAGAGCTGGGTTAGGGACGTGGTCACAGAGGTTTGACCTGCCCCCTCCCCTATTCATTTCGAGGAACGAAACGCACAATGAGGTTGTTGGCAGCGCCCTTGCCAACACATACCCGGACCGCCGACGAGACCGATTGTAACCCGGGTTTCCTTAGTCCAACTTGGGAGTTGATATAACCCCCCCTCCCGCGAGGCTTCGGCTCTGTTCAACATGGCGCCATGGAACCGCATTCGGCTCCCCATCTGGATCATTCTTTTCTCTCTCTTCTCCATAACAAGCCAGGCTCGCGAGGTCAACTATGCCTCTTCTCGCCAGTCCGCCCCCCCCCCCCCCCCCCCCCCCCCCCCCCCCCCCCCCCCCCCGCTCCGAGCACGAAGGAAATCTGACCCCAAAAAAGAGCAGCAGTCCCCGGGTTGTACACCGGCAACTTTGGTAATTGTTTGGCCGGCGAGAGCGTGCTGGAGGTTACCAGGTTTGACGTCGCCTACGATGCCGGCAATAGGACCCTCGTGTTGCGCCTCGATGGCACGAGCAGTGTCGAGGAACAGTCTGTCACGTGTAAGCATCACCGAGGGGCGGGTGGTTAAGCGCGTGCTGGAGTTCGGGGGGCTGACTGCCGGCAGTGCACCTGTCCATTGACGGATGTAAGGATCACTTTTCGTTGTTCCCGCGAACACAATCAAAGGGGCGGAGGGGCTGACAGGAACCACCAGATGGCGCCAACCGCTTCGTCATGGCCGTCGACCCGTGCAGTTTCAACATCAGCAGGTGAGCCGGAATGCATGCCGTGGCTCCGTCGTCCGGGGAAACCGAGACTGATTGTATGCAGCCTCTGTCCCCTGAGTGGAAAAAAACCCTTCTCTGCCAGGACGGTGCTCCCGGCTGGTGGCCAGCGCGTCGGAGAGCTGTCCGATTTTCCCTTTAACCTGCCGGACTATGAGGGCTCGGCGAAGCTACAGATGGTCGCCAGGTCTAACCAGGAAGTGATTGGGTGCGTTCAGGCCGCCATGACGAACGGCAGGACGCTGTCCCAGCCCGAGATCGTGGCGCCCGTCCTCGGCGTTTTCACGCTGGTGGCCATCGTCGCCTCCTTCGCGACGGCCGCATACGGCGTTAGCGTCCCGCACATGAGGATGCACCATGCTCATTCTCTCTCGGTCCTGGTCACGTTCGAGACCCTGCAGACAGTCTTCTTCACGGGGGCCCTCTCAGTCCACTGGCCGCCCATCTTGACCGCCTGGTGGTCCAACTTCGCCTGGTCCGCCGGCCTCATCTACATCCGGGGCATGGTCCGGTCCATCAACAAGTTTGCCGGGGTGGACGACAGCGCAACCCGGTTCTCGGGCAGCGGCGACTCCCCGCCCTGGCTCCTTGGGAGATCCTCGGCGGTCGATGGGGCGTCCGGAGGCGCGGGCAAGGGGCGTCCCGCCTACAACTCCAGTTTTCTTCACGACTATACCTGGTCCGGAAGCTTGGCGGCGCCCGGGCTGCCTCTCCCTGGCGGCACCTGGTCAGGGTTTCCTGCGACGCTCTCAGTCCTCGGCATCCCCGTCGCCGATGCGTTCATGATTGGGCTGATCTGGCTGCTGATAGCCATCGGGCTGGTCGCCTTGGCTACTGGGGGCTTCAAGACCATGCTCGAGGGGTTAGCGGCCACCGGTAGGATCAAGAAAGACCGGCTGCACTTGTTTCGCAGCCACTGGACCGGCTATCTCGGACATGCCATGCTGAGGACCCTCGTCGTCGCCTTCTTCATGCTCATGACGCTGGCGATGATGCAGCTGACGATTCGGATGACCGTCGGGCCCGTCGCTGTTGCCACGGTGGTGTTCATCCTCGCGCTAATCGGACTCATTGGCCTGGGTGCGAGCAGTTGCAAAGCTCGAACCCGGGACGGGAGGTTCCAGGTCACGTCAGACCCGGTGATCTGCTTCCGGAAAAAGACGTCTGGTAAGATCCCCGGTTTGCGGTCTGGGTATGGGTTGGTTCGGGAGAGCACCATCAAAACCCACGCCCTCGACGTCCAGCCAGTCTTCCGCATCCCTCTCTTCAAGATTCGCCACTCCAGTAACGACTCGGACCGGCCCGGCGTGCACTTGGACGAGCGCTTCGTGAAGAGATTCGGCTGGCTCACGGCGAGATACCGCCGCTCGCGATGGTGGTTCCTGGCATACCATGTCGGTTACCTGTTCTGTCGCGCCGCCTTCTTGGGGGGCGGATGGAAGACCCCACGCGTCCAGGTGTGCGGCGTTTTGGCAGTCGACGTTGTGAACTTTGTCGTTGCCGCCACCCTGTCACCCTTTGAAGGAGCTCGCAACACGGTCATGGGCGTCTGGATACTCGGCATCTGCAAGATAGTCACGGGCGGCGTGGCCACCGCCATGCTCTCAAACCCGGAGATTAAGCGCTCCAAAGCAGCCGAGCTCGGAATCGTGATAATCGCTGTCCAAGCCGTGGCCGTGGCCGCCCTGCTGGTGCTGATCGTCCTCAGCGCGGCCTCCTCCTTTCTGTCTTTGATGCGCAACCGTGAGGAAATGGAGCCCGACTGGCTCGAGCCGGTGCGGGTGGCCTACTTCACAAAGATGGAGAGGGAGGCCCGAGATGCGCGCTTCGTCAACGAGACGGATCCGCCTCCGCCTACGCCACGGTTCTCCGTCCTCTCGATCCGGCGTCGCCCCAAGATCGAGGACGAGGACGAGGACAACATGAACCCGGCTCCGTACGGACCGGAACATCAGCAGCAGGAGCAGGAGCAGGAGCAGGATCAGGAGCACGAGCAGGAGCAGGAGCAGGCGACGCCCGACGACGGCTCCGCGGACGACTCCCGATCGCGTGCCCGCCGCAGCCACGGCAGCCACAGCCGCGCGGGCAGCGTCAGCCCGCGGCTAAGCACGGGCAGCCTCCCGCCGGCAGCCCGGCCGTACCGCCTGTCGTGGTCGTCGAGGGAGCTTGGGGAGCTGGCGGCGGCGGGGGCGGGACCTAGCAGCCGTCCGGACAGCGTGCTGACCAAGCGGCTCAGCGGCGTCACCTGCGTGGTGGTCACCGACTGCGACGCGGCGGCGCCATCCAATGCGTCGTGGGTAGAACTGGAGTCAGCCAAGCCGCGGGACAGCACTTGCAGCTTGGGCACGCGCACGCCGTCGGCCAGTAGGTCGTCGAGCCCGGCCATCGGGAGGTCGCCGAGTCCTGGATTCGGGAGATCCTCGAGGGAGTATGTTGTCGGTGGTAGCTCGGCTCACGTTGATGGGAGGAGACCGCCTACGGCATTGCCTGAAGCCCCAGAGCCGCAAGAGTAAACCTTGTTTTCCTTATCCTTTCCTGTCCTTTCCTGTCCTTTTCCTTTTCTTTCCTGTCCTTTCCTTTCCTGTCCTGTCCTTCCCTCTCTTTTTCTTGATCAGTTGGTTGTCATCTAGCCGCCCTTTGTAATGATGTATAGACAATGGCGCCTCCATGCAGAGCCGTTTGCTTCTGTCTCGCCTTCGCATCTGCAAGGTCAGCTGCAGCTTTAATCCCTGGCAATATACGGCTTGCAGTGTGCATGTGCACTTACGGAATGCATCAAACACAATGTTGTACATACATACTAATACGTATCCATAGTGTACCCTCCGCAGTATAGTCGACATATTGCATCCTTTGTTCGTTCGGCTGGGTCCGATCATCGAGAAACCAAAGAAAACAGGACCGGCTCCTACACGACGGGCTGAGACCTCTGGCGTGTGTCCATCTTGGACTTACATCGGTGACAGTGACCTCTGAGTGAGTGAGTAAAAGGCGAAATACAGTAATCCGTGCACTACGGATAGGTAACCTCGCTCGGGAATAACGTGGTTTCCTCGGCTCCGGATCGGCATCAAAAGTTGTTGGCCTGCGTCATCCGTGCCTGCGTTCGCTGCAAGTTTCCCCGTGCCCCCGTTCTCAACTCCCGAACCCCTCCTTCCCCAACTTCCTGCCGAGCAACCCCACCTTGGGGTCCAATCCATCCCGCTGGGAAGCTTGACACACGGCCTACCCCATTTCCTTCTCGACCGTATGTAGACGTTGGTTAGGCGGTCTCCAGTCCTGCGCAGTAGTAGGCCGGCCCAATCCTTGTTAGCGGTAACTATTTAGAATAACGTATATTCCGTACATACCTGGGAGGCAAAAAGCCGGCCGGGCCATCTGCCGGGTGCTATTTTCCTTGTCCGAGTCGCTCGTTTAAAACACCCACACTCGGATGACCCTCTGAAGTCCCCATTATATCGTCGTGTTATCATCACTTGATCAAATCTTTCTAATCCAACGATTGGTCCTTTATCATCTATAGAGAGGAACATATCGTGTTACAGACGTGCAGCCCTGAGGACATAAGGTTAGGTCTGCAGTCAGCTCGCTCGCGACCTCCACCACCACAACTAACTACTACATCAGCAGATTCACGAATCAAGCGTTGTCGAGCCGCCACCCCCTCCTTTTTACCACCGCAATCCCCTCTACTTACTGCCAATCCCACAACCACCACCAACAGGCAAAGCAATTAAAGAGGGGAAAAAACATGAGTAGCGGAGAATCAGGCCAGACCTCCGCGCAGGCCCGAGGCGCGCCCCCGGCCCTGCTCGACCTGACCATCGACAACATCACGCCCAACACGATCCGCATCAACTCGCAGAGCGCCAACGCCCGCCTGACGTACCTGATGGCGCGGTTGGTGACACACCTGCACGACTTTGCCCGCGAGACGCGGCTGAGCACGGCCGAGTGGATGGCGGCGATCGAGTTCCTGATCAGCTGCGGAAAGATCTGCAGCGATGTGCGCAACGTATGTTTGTTCATTGTTGGTTTTTCTTACAAAAACCGTTACCTCTCTTCTCTACGATATAGGGCTGAAGATGAAGGTGTGTGACTAATCACGAGCGACAGGAGTTCATCCTGCTGTCCGACGTCCTCGGTCTGTCGCTGCTGGTCGACAACATCAACCACCCCAAACCGCCGGGCGGCACCGAGGGCTCCGTGCTCGGGCCCTTCCACACGCATGACGCGCCGGTGCTGCCCAATGGCGCGAGCATGACGTCGGACCCGGCGGGCGAGCCGATGCTGGCCGTGTGCACGGTCAAGGACACGCAGGGCCGGCCCATACCGGGCGTGACCATCGACATCTGGGAGACGGACAGCTCCGGCCACTACGACGTGCAGCACGCCGACCGCGATGGCCCCAGCGAGCGGTGCGTCATGGTCAGCGATGAGCAGGGGAGGTTCTGGTTCCGCGGAATCAAACCCGTGAGCTACCCGATCCCCCACGACGGCCCCGTGGGCAAGTTGCTGCAGATGTTGAATCGGCATTGTTGGCGGCCGGCACACGTGCATTTCATGTTTGCGAAAGAGGGCTGGGACCGTTTGATCACGTAAGTTCTGCTGTCCTCCCCATTCACAGAGATGCTCCGTTGGCCCCTCTGTGTACATTTGCTGACGGGTATCTCTATTTGTAGAGCCTTGTATCTCCGAGGTGACCCCTACGAGACGTCTGACGCCGTGTTTGGCGTCAAGAAGAGTCTGATAATCGACCTCGACAGGGTCGACAAGAAGACAGCCGAGGAGTACGGCGTAGAGGAGGGGATATGGCTGCTGAAGCACGACTTCGTGCTGACGACCCAGGAGGAGACGGAGCAGCTCAGAGACCAGCTGGCTACCGAAGCGTTGCAAAAGCTGGGATTGAACCTCAAGTTGGTTGATCACCTCCCGGTGCCTGATTTGGATTGAGAAAGCCTTGGGAATTCTAATCAGCGTTTTTGATGTTCCTCCTCTCAATGTTCGCTGCCGGTTGCTGTAGACTGCACCAGCTTCTGCACGTTGTCCCAGTAACCAGCAGCGCCACCATATTTGTCGACAACGGCCTGGATGTCCAAGTATGACTTTGTCTCGTAGCGTTTTCGGCCGATCAGAGCCGTGTTGCGGGTGCTCGGGATCCGAAGCATCTCCTGCTCGACCACCCAGCCGCAGTCTTTCGCAATGTCGGATACCCAGGCAACCAGTGACGAGTACGCCGAATGCGCCTTGGACTTATCCTTGGGTACTGGCGCACGGTACCTTGCTCCAGTAAGGTTGTGGCTGCAGCAGGGAATCGCAATGAAAGGACACTCCGAGATGGCCGCGATGATGGGGGTCCACGGCGTAAGTTCGTCCGCGTGGTTTGAGATGATGAAGGTGCCCTTGGGAAAGCGACCGTCACAGATGCGACTCTCATCCGAGGCATCACTCGACAGATCGGCAAGCCCTTGTCTACTGACAGGTGGCGGTAGCAAGACGAGCTCCCGCAAACTGTCCGCTTCCCCTGCGGGTGTCTGCAACTTGGTGCGGTACGTAGCCCACGACCTGCGCGAGCGAGCATCAAAACCCCATCCCTCAAAACCTTCCTGGTTAAGGATATAGACGAGGAGGCCGTTGCCACACCCAATGTCAACAAAGCCAGGGAAGGGGCCTTGGCCGTACATGTCAGTCCATAGCTCGATCAGGAAGGCTGCAATGCAGAGATCCTCGAAGACGTGCTTTTCTGGGTCCGTGGTCTCGGCCCAGCTCGTGATCAATCCTCGAGCGTACTTCTGCTTGAGCCGAGTGTACGTGTTCTGCACACGGGCCCGGGGCAGCACCTGGTCGTGGTGCACCCTCTTCTGGTAGCCCTCCAGCCGGCCCTTGCCGTGCTTGTGAATGACTTCGAGCAGACGGAGAGCCGTTCGCGTCAGCTTGACAACAGAACGGTCTTCGTCGCTAAAGAAGAGGTACGAGATGGATATAGAGCCGCGGGACTCCGCAGCATTCCATTCGTGCAGGAAGGCTATCCCCCGCACAGCGGGGTGGTAAAAGGGCATCTCGGATGCCGTCAACACATGGGGGAGGTAGACCACAAGGCTTCTCTCCGCTTGGGCGACATCATCATCCTCTAAACTCGGTGTACTTTTGTACATGAGGCATGTCTGATCGAGTGGTCGGTCCCTGAGCGTGTTCCTGGGAATAAGCCTTCGTATAATGCACCGCTGCAGCTGGAAGCCGACAAACTCGGGGCCGGGGACGCCGGGTGTGGTCTCGGCTTCGGATGGCGGGGTGCACGCCTGCGGCGGTTCGGCCGAGTGACGAAGGATATCGGCGCGGAAGAGCCACGAGGAGTTGATGTTGGGATTGTGGATCAGGTTGACCATGACATCGCCGAACATGGCAGGGCCGAATGAGCAAGGGTGGCGAAACAGCGGCCGCCATTCTGCTGCGCCTTGATCGCACGCCGCAGCCGTGGCGACGATGGCCGGGCTTGCATCAGCCGCCAATTCTTCGGGCTCAAATCTCATCCTTCGGACTCGACAACCGCAATGCGCCTCCAGAGGCAAAATCAGGTCTGGTAAAGCCGGCGGCCGGGGCGATGCGAAGGGAGGGGCAGTGGCCCAACTGGTGGGGATGCCATTGCAGGACCTGAGTTACGATTGCCGGTATCGTAACGCTGTGTAATGTTACCGACTTTTTTTGGAGCATGTTGAAGTCTAGAGGCTCCCAGACCAAGCCAAGATCTTGCACGGAAAGCAATGGAAGAACCTCAAATAGTATTCATGTAGAAGCGTAGTCCCGCTGCCAAATCACGCGACGGGAAGAGTCAGTGAGGGTCATGCCATTACACGTAGGCAGAACTGAACGGGTGACGCAGAGCTGTAATACGGGATGTTCCCTGGAAATTTTTATGTGTGTCTGTAATTCGTACATACATTACGAAGTACCGTTCAAGTCATTGCGAGGCAGCCAGCGCTCCAATCCAAGTCGAGATCGCTGATAACCAAGAGACCTGGCCGTTACCGCCACCAAAGACTCAGGTGGCCAGTGCCCCACGTTCATGCCTTGCGGCCTGATGCCGTCAGCCCCAGAGAGCTCCACATATGCTGTCTCTTCCCCTCACCTCTGGATTTCTATCGACTTCCTTCTTCCAACTACTTCGCCATCCGCAGCAGCATCACTTCTGAGCAAACGAAGTTTAAAAGGACCCCAGGCGCCCTCCTAACCTACTTTCAATCCCATAACACCCACTCCGCAAATCCACACAGCAGATCAGCGAGACACTACTACAGTCGTCGGTCGCTACACCCTTCGCCCCTCAAACACAAACCTTCTCCCACGTTCACCCCGTAAACTTCGAGTTTATGTCAGGCGAAACTGAAATCCAGAATCTCAAGATCCGCGGTATGTATTTCATGAATTCTCCCTTCGCGCATACTGCCTTCGCCGTTGTGGCATTTTCAAGAGCATTGTCGGTGTGACGTCTGAATTGAATCTGTTCCTGGGTGGGACCAGACCAATTCAGTTCCTGTACCGCCACGGCTGCGAAAGACCCCACATTCAGCCACCAGCGCGCGCAAAGTGTAATCGCTAACTTGGCTCGCGTTCAGACCCCTTCGCCGAAGCCGACGAGGACTCGGGGCAGACTGTTCAAACCCAAGAGTATATTCATATTCGCATCCAACGTACGTTTCCTCAATCGATACCCCGCCATTGTCCCACTGTCGCGTGACTATCCAATCGCCACCACAAAGCGGCTCTTCTCCGGATTGACGGGGACTGACAGATTGTTACAGAGCGTAATGGACGCAAGACCTTGACCACCGTGCAAGGTATCCCTAAAAAGTACGATCTCAAGAAGATCCTCAAGGTCATTAAGAAGGAGTTCGGTATGTTTGCGCATCTCTGCTGTCTCGTTGGATGCCGAATGACTGACTAATCCTGCCCCAGCCTGCAATGGCACCATCATCAGTGACACCGACTCCAAGGGCATGGGAGAGGTGATCCAGCTCCAGGGCGACCATCGGGCCAAGATCAGAGACTTTCTCATCGACGCAGAGGCGGGTCTGGGTCTCGACGAGAAGACCATCAAGGTGCGCATGACCAGCTGTGGTTGTTGACGGCCGTGTGCTAACTAGTGATAGGTTCACGGCTTCTAAACGGGCCTGTCTGCTGTGCCGCAATCCAGCGGCCCGGACTCCTTGAGAGAGACATCCGGGGCGGGGTTCTCATCACTAAGAGGTGGGACTCGGGATATCTGGGCGACTAAGGCTCTGGCCGACCAGGTCGCGCGGCACACATACATGATAGCCGGAAGCTGGAAGAAGGACTTCCTCTTTCCCTGAGCGAGAGCACGTCGAGGCTTTCATGTCTGGTGTTACGGACGGACGGACCATTTGCTTATCATCAGTCCGTCGGCTCTAGTTGATAGGACGACTGCAGCCTGCATGCCGCTCGTTTGAGTGTCTGCAGGTTACGTAGTTTCTAGCCAATGGATTGCGTTACGACGAAGAAGCATGAGCGTATGTCGAACCACGATGATACCTGCCGAATTCACTGTGCATGTTGATTGCGTGTCTGACATACGACAACTTGTACTACCGTAACTCCCAAATCCGCTGCGAATGCATGAGTCATCAACAAAAACATGTAACAAAACAGAACTGACCGCAGGGCACAAGCAACACCTAGAGAAGGCAATAGTCCCATTATAACGTAGAGAGCAACGGGGTGGGTATTAGAGCTCCCTCGTGATATCAGCGTACTCCATGATTCGCATAGCCAGCTTACAAGCCTCGTCAAAGACCCTCCGGACAAAGTTGAGCAGTGGGATGTCAGGATAGTCGGAGCGGTTGGAGTGCAGTTGCACGAGGAGCGCCACCATACTGACGAAGCTGGCGATGGAAAACACGCTGATCGACATGGACGTCTCCTTGCGTATGTTGATCTTGCGTTGGGTGATGTGGTAGAGAACTGTCAGGGTCTGTGCCATGGGAAAGTGGAAAGATCCGGTCAGTATTCGTGACGACTCGCGTAACGAAAGGGAGGGACGGGATAGCCCGTACCGTGGAGATCACAATCCAGGCCGGGAGGATGAGCCGCGGGTCCTCGAACCCGCCTGTGAGGTGGAGGACCCAGGAGGTCAGGTAGCCGTTTATGGCGTCGACGGTGAGCAGCCGGACGATGGTCGCTTGTGGCGTGTAGTGGAGCAGCCAGCGCGACATGAGGCAGTCTGTAAAGAAGAAGGAGAGGTAGCCTGATGCGCAGCACTGTGGCGTACGAGACTGGGTTAGTAGGTTACGGATTGTGCGTACACTGTGTGTGTGTGTGTGTGTGTGTGTGTGTGTGTGCAAGGGGATGTCCAAAAACAGGGGAAGGGAGACAGATGGTGGGCAGAGAAGGTCGACGCACCCATATTGTCGCGAGCAGGGCCTCAGTCAACCGCAGCCTGGCTTCGAATGCTGGGTTGTAACCCGATGAAGCCGATAGGAAATTCGCTCCTCCTCCTCCTCCTGCCGATCCTGCTGCTCCTTCTCCTGCTGTTGTTGTCGTTGTTGTCGTTGTTGCTCCCGCCAACCCCCCTGTCCTTCCTAGTTTGCTCAAGGCGCCGCCATCGAGGACCCTGTCGAGGTACATGAGGTGAAGCGTCGCCAGCAGTCGGAGGACGTTGGGCAGGCCAAACAGCACGCCTGGGCCGATGGAGGCCAGCCGACAGAGGAAGAGGATGGGATACCATTTCTTGGAGACGCCTAGTGCGACGGCAACGCGGGGTTGAAGGAGGGTAGACCGCACCGGGCCGCCGCCAGCATGGTCGGGGCCGGCTGCTGGGCAGGCTGCTGCATGTTGTGCTGCTGGTGTGGCGCCGCCTCCTCCGGTGCCCGGGTGATTGGGGGTTAGGGCGTGGGCGGCGACGTGGTCGTGGGCGGCGGCCTTGACGGGCAGGGAGGCTGGAGCCGTGGCTGCAGCGGGGCCCCGGGAGCGGGACTCGGAAAGGGAGCGCTTCGCAGTGTGGGTGCTACTGTGTCGATTATCCGCCCGCGGCTGGTCCGCGGTTGGCCTCGCGCGGTTGTACATCAATGTGCGTCTCCTCGCCCATGGAGCATGGAACCCATAATTGGCTGCCCGGGAAGGTCAAAAATCGGGAGGGAAAAATAGTAGGTGGTTTGATAAGGGTGCCGAGACGGTGAGTCGGTGCCGGCTGAAAATGGCGGCGCGCCCAGGGTTGATGGCGCTTTCCGGTTGAGGCCTCGTTTCGCAAGGCTGCTTCTTGCCATTCAAAGCCTGGCGGGGGTCACCCCGATAGCAAGCCCCCCGGGCGCAGGCTAAGTGCTCATTGGCCGGGGCCGATCTCTCTCGATTCTGCTCCACAATTTCTTTCTTTGCCTGTCCCATTGGGATTTTTGAGCTTCAAAGTCATCGCAGCGCGGGTTGTTGTTGTTGCAACGTCGAACCAGCACCTCGGCCGCGACGCACGCTGCCCCGCAAACGCATGCTCGGCAAGGGACACCCGCACCGACGACAACAAATCGGATAACGGGCGACCGGAGGCAGGGACTGGGATCCGAGCAGGAGGAAGTGTCTGGGGAAGGAAGCAGGGAGCGCAAGCGTCTTCGTCGACCTTCATCCGACATATCCGCACGCAGGCACACCATGTCGCCGTTACGGCTCGGCCTGCGCGCTCGGGAGTTGCTCCCGGTGAAGGGCGCGGGCCCGACGAGGTCAGTGCTGGTCTTGGCCAACTGTGCGGGCGTCCGTCGACCACGAGGCTTGCCTTCGGCCGCTTCATTTACGACATCTCAAGAGAAGAGTCGGATTCATCTCAACCGTCCAAGTATGGAAATTATGGCGCCTCGGGTTGGGCAGCATACTGCGCCCAAAGTCGAGACGTCCCAGAGGGTGGCGGCTATGTCGGCCGACACATTAGCAGAAACTCTCTCAGTAGTTTTGCCAGGTGCGTTGTTCGCTGACACCCGGAGTTTGAAGAAGAGCCTTGTCTGACTTGATACCCAATCTAATCAAGGGTCTTTCGTGCTCCCACCCCTGTCACAGTTTCCTGACTCCCTGGGCAAGAAGATCCGTTTCCTGAGCCAATGGATGTACATCAAGATTCAAGAGATGTTGACAAACGGCGCCGTGGTGTTTTCCTCAAAACCTAGCATCTTCAAGCGGGCTAGTTTTGAAGCAAAAAGGGGTAGCCTCATTCCTACCGCGAAGGCTCTCCACCGTGCCGTCGCCGAGGCCCTGGCAGCCGGCAACAAGAGCGCAATCGGCAAGATCTGCACGAGGGACTACGCCGGCCCCTTGCTCGCCAGTATCGATGCCCGGCCCAGAGGGCACCGTTACAGCTGGGAGCTGGTCAAGTATACCAACAAACTGTTCTACCCGTCACTCAAGTCCCACCGGATATCGCCCATCTCGACCGAGCGCGAATCCCCGCTCATCAGGCAAGCCATCGTGGCCATCTCGAGCAAGCAACGGGTGGTTGTCTACAACGCCAAGGGCGAAGTCGTTCCGGGCAGCGAAAGGGAGATGGACGTTGTGGAAAACGTGGCGATTGCCTGCGTTATCGATCCGAAACGGGGTTGGAAGCAATCAAAATGGCGTTATCTCGGCACCATCAAGCCGACGACACTGGAGTCGTGGCAGGAGGAGAGGGCCATGGTGTCTCGTCGGCTTCTCGGAAACTGAGCCTCATGGCGTCAAGGACGTGGTGGTACATGTTCAAACGGGAGACAGACGATGTACGATGGGCATATGGCCGTGTACAATATGTGTACATACCTACAACACTTTGAACGCAACACCCCTTGTGAGAGAGAACATTCGGCGTAAAGGTTGGAAAGCATTGGTGCATGTTTGTTTATTCATGACTAAGAGTGGGAGTATCCCGTCTTTGATCACGAGACCTAGCGGGCTCGGAACCCCTCCAACTCATCATCTCTGGCAATGAGAACAGCAGACCGGGTGTCCGTGACCGTTCCCCATCACGGGAACACGCGACCAGACTGTCAGCCACATCTTTTTGGCATTCAGAAGATGCATCCTGTACCGGGGAGGTCTGTTGCTCCGTCTCACTAACCTAACCAGTGGCGGGCGCCCGAACCTGACTCTTCCTCAATCCTTCTCTCTCGTGCCTCGGATTAAATCGGGAAAGACTGCTTGCCGTCATGGTAAACTCAGTCGAGTCTGTGGACTAGGGTCTCTCAGGCAGTCGCGCTCAGCAACCGCTGAAGGAACTATGTTAGGTAGCGGTTATGGTTCAAGTTACCACATGGAGGAGCATGGCTGTTATGTCCTTATAAGTAACATATAGTCTACAGACTCGACGGATCACAAGGATTCCCATCGGGACAAGGTCATAGAAGGTCAAGAGGCACAGCGCCCATCGAGCACTGCGGGATCCATTGCCACATCAATATCCTAGAGGGCGCCGAACTACCCAAGCAACAAGCACTAAAGTTGCGAAGCCCGGGGAATGTGCAGTGCTCTATGACAACCTTCGATCGAACGGTGGCCACCCCTTTCCATCACCGCCCACTTCCAGGCTGGGTTTCTAGAAGAACTTGCCAGTGGTCTTGGCGAGACCAGGAGCATCCGAAGAGACTTCGGTGTTGTCGTCCCAGGTACCGCCGTCCCTCCCAGCCTCGGGGTCAACGAGCTGCGGCCCGCTAACAGCTACGGGGCGATCGAGAGCGTCGAACCTCTGTCCCCTGAGCCGAGCGCTGACGTACTGGATGGCCAGCCGCAGGCCCAGCGCGCCGAATCCCCAGAGCAGGCCTCCGACGGGAGCCGCGACGAAGGCGCCAAAGGCGCCCCAGTCGGCCGTGTACAGGCCCTGCTCCAGCAACATCAGCTCGGCGCCCAGCTGCGCGTCGCCGTAGTAGACGGTGCCGAACAAGAAGACGGTAAACAGGCCGCCCAGGCCGCCCACGACCACCTCGAACCCCCTCCACCAGTAACAGGCATCCGACAGCCCGATGACCAGCACGGGGATGGTGGCGGCCGAGACGAGGTCCGAGATGAGATAAATCTGCAGGATGGACGGCGCGCGAATCGCGATCACCACGACGGGGATCATGATGAGCACGACGCCGGCCCGGATCCACCAGATGTTCAGCCGGTTCCGGAACAGGTCGTTGGACGCCGACGTGACCATGGCCGACTGGAGCGAGTCGAAGGCGGCGGTGCTGAGGGTGACGGACATGACGACGACGACGCCGACGACCCAGCCGGGCAGCTGCGTGAGCAGCGCGAAGAAGGCGACGGAGCCGTCGACGGGCGCGTCCTCGGGCCCCGGCCAGACGCCGGCCCAGGCGGCGATCAGGCCCGTCGAGCCGACCAGGGTGATGATGACGAGCGTCGCGACGAAGGCGCCGGTGATGCCGAGCCAGAGGTCGCGGTCGGTCTTGGCGGAGAAGGTGCGGAGCCAGAAACTAGACTGCGGGAGCGTAAACATTCGGCTTAGTTTGTGCCATTTTGGGGAAGGATACGGAATGGGTCAAGAGGTGTTTTTTTTTTTTTTTTTTTTTTTTTTTTTTTTTTTTT
>NW_027192563.1:264030-365505 GCF_042370625.1 Thermothelomyces heterothallicus | reverse complement strand
GCAGAGGAGAGGGCAAGGAAGAGAACCAACGTACGAGGAAGAAGTCATTAGTCAGGATAGCCACGGGCAGGATGTAAAGGAGTTGCCAGCCAAGAAGACTAGCCTTGGTCAGGCCGGAAGATTCGATCAGGCTCGTGTCGATCTTGGTCTCGACGCCGATGGTGATGGTGGCGATCAGAATAAGACCCAGAACCATAGCTCCTTGGATGTTGTCCGTAAAGAAGGACACCTTGAAACCGCCAACGGCTTTTTATTCGGTAGGTCAGTGGACGTTCTCTTGCTGCACAAACTAAGAGTTTCCTCTGGACGTACAAGTGTAGATGGTTGTGATGACGCATTCCACAATCAGCACGGGCAGCCCGCCAATTCCCGTCAGGAGGTTGACAACCTGTCCGATGGCGGACAGCTCGGAAACCATGTATAGGAACAGTGTGACCAGAGTCATAAAGCTTAGGTACAGAGCCGCAAGCGTCCCGTATCGCTGCCTGGTCCACTCGGTGAGGACGAACCCCTGGGGACACTTGCGGCGGATGATGGGGCCCAGCGCAGCGAAACTCAGAAGGGGGAGGGAGGACGCCAAGGCGTAGACGACCACGCCCTGAACGCCAGCCAACGTTGCAAGCTGAGGGTAAGTGAAGAGGATACCGGAGCCGAGGGCTGCTGGGATTAGTATGCTGACACAGGGTTGGTGAATAGAAGAAGGGGGGGAAGGGGGAATATCAGAGCGGCAGCACGTTTCCCACGCAAGCATTAACTTGATCGAGTATCACGGTACAATCTCAGCTTCGTTTCCACAAGACGTCGGTTCTCCTCCGCGTACCGCTTCGCTGGTTTTTTCTTCCATGGAACAGCAGAAAGAGCCAGCGAACGGGGGAGGTTGGAGCCGGCGAACATGCTTCAACTCGGCGCCCGTAGTGAGCCGCAACCCTTAGTCATCCCATCCGCAACAGACCGACCAGGATTCCCACATCGGCAGGGGCGAAGTGGAAACCCGGTGACGGCGTGGGACGAGAGACCAGGGCTTGGTGAGGTTTGGGGTACGAACCTTGGTCAGCCTGTGGCCTTCCTTGTCGTCTGTTGTCGCCGTTCACATGTCGTCGCCCTACGACGCCATTCCTCGATCAAGTGTCCTGCCGAATCGAGAACGATGCGAGTCTGATGCTTGACTCCTGCGTTGCCACCGCCCTGATTTTGGAAAGACCGGCCGATTGGCTCTCTCTTCAGCCGCATGGCTCACTCACTCACCGGATGCGATGAAGTTCAGGGCGAGCGGCAGAGCTGTCGAGAATAAGTGGTTAGCATCCCCCTTCTTTTGTCTGTCTGTTCGAGATTCCCTTAGGCTAGGTGGGTGGAGGAGGGGAAAGGGGGCTGAGTTGAAAACGAGAAGCGCAGCTCTCCTCAAGTTTTCTCTCCGAGCGCTGGTGAAGGCGAAGGAGAGTGTGCCCTAACCAGTTTGAGTTCTGTTGCCTGCCAGGAACTCTCCCTTGCTCTGGTTCCTGAACGTCCAGGCAACGCCTGTTCCCACCAACCTGCGTACTCCGTTAGCATGGACCTCTGATATATATATATATAGCCCTGGTGATGTGCCAGCAGCCGAATGTAGGTCTCATGATCTCACAGAAATACTCCGTATGTCACATAGACGAGGGCGTGGGACGCCTCGAACGACGGCTGCCCCATGCTGTGAATGACGCGAAAGAGACTAGTTGATCGCTAAATGCTCCGGTGCTGCTTCAAGTGACAAGAGCTGTCCGTCGATCCTCTCATGTGTTTTCGAATGAGAAAATACGAAGTAGAGA
Organism: Thermothelomyces heterothallicus; assembly: GCF_042370625.1. NCBI lineage: Eukaryota > Fungi > Ascomycota > Sordariomycetes > Sordariales > Chaetomiaceae > Thermothelomyces > Thermothelomyces heterothallicus. The sequence continues at coordinate 363,706 of NW_027192563.1, read as the reverse complement.
CGCCCAAAAGGGAGGGAGCTGCGGTCTTTTTCAATTTCAATGGCCTGCAGCCCTGCGTGCATCCTGCGACTCCATTCCACTAGCTCGGGTTGCGTGCCGAACTTTTTTTTTTTAACATGTGCCTGACCAATGATTCTGGTGTCAACAGTCTGTTCAGGAAGCTAACGTTGCATTAAAATGCGGGTTTTTACCTCCAGTGGGCGGCGCCAAGCCGCGGTGGGAAGGTCTGGCCCGCGAACATCTGCAGCAACAAACCCGCCTATCGCTGGCCCCTCCTTACCATTTACCACAGTACACTTACAGCTCAGTATCACTTATCATCATCATAGTCGTCGAACACCTTTCTGAAGGATGTCCCGATTGATTGCCTCATTCCATGCCTCTATGGAGTGAGATAACAACATGGGGAAGTCATGTCGAGGCATCTCAAGGTTAGATACATCTCGGTACCCATCACTCCTCCCTCCGTGCTACTCCCAAACGAGGACTTGAAAAGTTCCCAACTGCTCGGAAGGCAGATCCATATGAGGGGAATACGAGAGGCAAAAAAAAGGGGAAATTCGAGGAAGTCCGCCGGCAGTTTGATCCAGCACTGGCGATGAATCGCCCGCTATATCCTGCGCCACGGAAGTCCACGCATAAACCGACAAGATAACCTATCCACACACACACCAGCACCTCGCTCAGAAAATGTCATCCGTGGTCATTCAGACGCATTGCGCCAATCCGAGCCGCCACAAGATCCTTCAGCTCCGAAGTTCAGAAAATCGAGGAATTGCGGGAACCAAGGATCCCGAAACATCACCACGACTTTGTCGTCAAGTCTCGTCATCGAGCGCTCAAAGGTCGTGGTTCGACCGAGTGGACAAGAATCATAAGAGACGTATTCCCCGTTACATGAAGGGTTGGAGACTGGTCAGATCTCTGTCAATCAATCTTGGTCCTCATCTCTGCAAGGAGATGCGCGACCGACTGGACAATATTGCGGGGCTGCCATGAGCGCCGTCAAAGAAAGAAAAGAAAAAAAAAAACAACGAGAAGCGATGCAGACCAGGAATGAGAGCGATGAACGGAACTGATGTTGGGTATGTCTGACAAAGTAAAAAATGACATCTGGGAGAATAAATGCGCGGTGCGTCTCCTCAGAAGCCGCCGTGGAAATAGGCGTTCTCACCGGCGGCGGGGCGCGTGGGAGACTCGGTCGGCGCGTTGGTGGTGGTGGCACCGGCGACCGGCGGGGTGTAGGTCCAGAAAGTCTGGCCTGTGACGGGGTCCTGGGCGATGGACATGCCCGGCCAGAAGCCACCCGCGTAGGTGAACGGGTTCGGAGCGAAAGGGGTGGTGGACGGCGTGACCGGGAGGCCACTGGCTCCGACTACGGTGACACCGCTGGGCGGGGCAGCGGGGGCCGGCTGCGGGTAGCCGTAGGGAGCGAAAGTATAGCCGGCAGTCGGGTCGTTGAAGCTCTGCTGGGTAGCAGGAGCCCGCGTCTCCTCCTGCCTGCCCGAGAAGTGGCCAGCGGAAGCCTTGGGGGACCGGGCGACAGCGGAGGCTTTCGGCGTCTTGGGGGTCGCGGACGATTTGATGGAGAAGGCCTGGGACTTGACACGGCGGGGAGTGCCGACGTGCTTGAACATCTTCCGCTCAACCTTGATGACGTTGCCGCGGAAAGTTGTGTCGTTCTGGAAGCAAGAGCCATCAGCGCGAATCCGAGGAGATGCCGGAGGCCGATGAGCAGTACTTACGAAGTTGACGACCGCCAGGTCCGGGGTGTCAGCCCTGGAAAACTCGACGAATGCGAAGGCGCGAGTGACTTGGCCTGTTACTGATCATCAGCACCCGAGAGAAGCTGCGGTTAAACGGACATGGACCGACCGTGGAAGTTGACACGCGAGATGATGTTGACACCGATAACGTCGCCGACGTTGGAGAAGAGGCTGACAAGCTCTTCCTTCTGGGTGTTGACGGGAAGGTTGCCGACAAAAACGGAGCGACGATCCACGTCATATTTGCGGAGAAACTCTTCGTCGGCGTCACCGCGCGAGATCAAGTTCCTCTTCTTGACATCAAAGGCATCAATGCGGTAACCATCGTGCTGGCGGACAGCCTATGGGAAAACGTCAGCAGGTCAACGACATGATCCGATGTGGTACGGGGTCGCCCAAAATGTACCATGTTGAGATCACGCTTGGGATCGAACTTGGCAAATTCGACCAACACAGCACTCGGGAGGCTCATGGCCTCCTGCATCTGAACGCTGAGCATCTCGCACTTGCTGAGCTCCCCGTAAGGCTCGAGGATTTCGCGGGCGATATCGGGGGTGACTTCTTCGCCGCGGCGACTATAAATGACGAAGGTGCCTAAGGCGGGCGAGACAGAGTCCTGGTCAGTGGTGTTGCTCTGAGCGACAAACAGGAAACATCACGTACGGTTGGCTTTGACCATTTCGGTGCGGCAAGGGCGGCCGAGAATCAGGATGCCTCTACCTTCCTCCATTGCAACCCTGGCGTTCTCCTCGTTCTGGGCTTGTCAGACATGTGAGGTTCATGAGGAAATCGCCCAGAACTTACGGTATACTGGGCGAACGCATAGGGCATGCCGGCAACGTTGCCCTTGCTCTCACGGCGAATCTTGACGAAGACGGTGCCGAAGCGGCTGAACTCGCGAGTGACGGCGGCTTCGAGAGCCCGGTCATCCTTGGATTCGGGAAGACTATTGATTCCAGCTGTCAGGCTTGCCCTCGGGCGAACAGGATAGTTGGAAGGTGACAGTGACTTACTTGGCCACAAAAACACAGGCGCTGGGGGGATAGATGCCCTGGGCATCGATGCCGCCGATCTCATGGCGAGACGAAGAGGAGCGGAGGGTGCGCTCGCCAGGCGTCGCGATCATGGCGTTGGGGGTCGTCACGGAACGCGTCAGGCGGCGCTCGTCGACCTCGACGTTGGGAATCTTGACCTCCTCATTCTCATTCTCGTCGAATGAATCCATGACCGGGACAGCGAACTGCCGAACGGGTTTGGCAGGAGTCTTCATGCGGGGAGACTCGAAGACGGCTCCGCTGGGCTTCATGCCAATCTGGAAAGGAGACGAACTGCGACAACCAAGGATCAGCAAATGCCATCGTGGGCGCCAGGGTGAAAGACTCACGTGGTGACATTGCCAGGGCTTCCCGAGGCGATGCTCGAGGCGATGCTCATACGGCCGATCTCCTCAGTGATAGAAGAAAATCTGGTTGAGAATCAGCGGCCAGTACCAACAGGGAAGGGCTACGGGACAACTTACCGAACACGGGGAGGAGAATCGGACAGCCCGCCAACGGAGAGGCGAGCGCCGGCTGATGAGTGTCAGCATCGCGAGATCCGCAACAACCAAGAACCAAGGACGCCATGCAAGGAAAAAGACGGCCAGATTTTGAATCAAAATCCCAATTACCCACCATCTTCTCATGCCACAGATGGCGCGAGAAATGTTGGTGAGTGAATCTGGCCTGCGGTACCAAATGCAGGACGAGGCGGATTGATATGGGGAATAAGGCCGGCGACCACGAAACAGATGGGAGCGAAGCGACAAGTGACTTACCATTCTCGGAATCCGACGAGTCGCTCGACGAAGCATTGCTGAGGCTAAAGGAGCGCACGCGGCGAACCTTGCCTGCGGAGCCGCCGAGCCCGTTCGCTCTAAGCATGGCAGACATTGTTGCTGTCTTGCTGTCTGGTATTGACGTGATGGAGGCGATCAAGACGTCTTTCCGCGACGGAGAGGACACCCAAATGAAGTCTTTGGGGAGGATACAAGGTGATCTCGAGGCTTTCCGGAGGCGCAGATGTAAGACGAGTTTCCTGTTGATGGTTTGTGAGACGCGTTGTTTTCGCTGTTGGGGAAAACGAAGCTGGGGAAGTTGGTGGTCAGGTCGATCAACGCGGATCGCGCGAGGAAGAGGGGAAATGCTATCAAACTTGACCACCGATTTTCAAACAAGCGGGTAGAGAGTGGAGGAGAAGAATGAGCGAGTGATGGAATTCAGGGAAGAGGATGTTCAGGGGAAAGGACAGTAGGCCTGATGGCAAGCTGGTTTGGGGATCGATCGATGGTCTCGAGTCAATGGGATTGTTTTGATGGTTCGTGGAGGAAGGAAACAAGGAAGCAGAGGAAAGATAGGTGATTTATCTCTGAGAGGGGAGGAAAGAGCAGCTGGGTGAGTGTGAAGGGGAATGCCTTGCGACCTGGTCTTTCAGGCCGTCGACGACGACGGCGACGACTGGGAGTGTCTGTTTACCCTGGCCACAAGATGCCTTTCTGTTTGGCAGAAGGCCACCTTTGCGCTCTCTCACACAGACAGGCAGATGAGGCTGCAGAACTGCAAGGAGAGTGGACGCAGGTTCGAAGAAGTGAATCCAATGTGCAGCAGCGTCGTCTGGCATCAAGGAGAACGCACAAGGATGGATGTCTCACTTACCTTTGTGGAAGATGCTATTGAAACTGCACAATGCAGGCGTAAAAGGTTGCTTGCGGTGTGGTGGAGGAGAAGAAAAGAGAGGAGATGGGGAAACTTGTCTGGTATTTATAGTCACCCTGAACAGCCGTCGGGAATCAGAATCAGAACACAAATTAACTTCGAAGAGGAGGTAAAGAGGAGGCGGCGAATGAGAAAAATGCCCTCCGGTTGACCTACGTGTGAGCGGCGGCGAACCAGGCGGCAGGATCAGGACTCGGGAGCCGGCAGATGTTGTTTTTGTGGGGCTGGTCGGAGACTGATTTCGGAGCCGGGCACGCCGCACCGGCCCCGCTCCGGGCGTGATCCGGAGGCCGGCGACAACAGCACGGCCGGGACCCGCTTGCCTATTCCGGCAGTGGGCAACGGCCGGGCAACAATAGGATTTCGGGCGACAAGATTGATGGTCGGTTTAGCCTTGTGAGGCCATCTCCGGGACACACAACATCACCGAGCGGGCATGTTCGAGACGCAGGGCACGGCCGGGAACCTGCTGGTGCAAGTGTAGAGGTTCCATGAATAGAGTAGACATGGCCATGGCATCACAGAGCTTGTCCTGCTGAGTTAAGTCCGAGTGCAGACTCGTTCAGTATCCGCGTCGTCATCGGGGCTGTGCGAGGGGTTGTTTCATGCGTTCACTATTTATATTTACTTGCAGCATTGCCAACATGATGTGAAACAAAAGAGTGGTAGCTATGATAGGCAATCGCGGTTGTGTAAGAACCATGTCTGTAGCCGTGATTATATAAAGGTGTAGCAGACGCTGGTCAGTATCTGTAAGTGAGATACAACCGGCTCTTTGTGATCGAGTTTGTCAGTGTGATCTGATAAAAACATGCTTATTTGTTTAAAGGGAGGAGCACAAGTCGTGTTACGTATACATCGTGATATCCTCCAAATTCTCATCGCAGGTGAAGTTCCTAACCGGTCCGTAGGGGAAACACAGATGTAGACAAAACTAGCCTTGGTCTTCAACGAAGACGGTGTCCAACCTGGCTTACGTGAATGGACGTAGAGCCCAAAATGTAATAAAGGAGTACGCGAGAACAAGACTACTTTACAAAAGCGTGTGCGGTCTTGGAATGGACCTTCGCCAAAGATGCAAGCTATCAAGAACGTGAGCGTTCGTCTTCTAGGCAGTGTCAAAGTAATGGAATCCCTATCATCACCTTGCGATTCTCTGGAGTAGGGAATCTGTTATACGCCAGTCCAGACGGGGCCCCGTACTAAGAGGAATGGCTTCATCAGCAGCGCTGGCATGGCACACATTGGTAAGAAGTGGGTGCTTGTCAGGAACATTCCAAATAAATACTGAAGCAAGCTGGAAGACTTCTCTTCAAGTGGGAATGGTAAGAACTTTGGGTTTGTTTGCAATGTGAAAGAAGCCAAGAGAAACAGAGCAATCAATGTTGACTTGACCAACGGAGCCCGAGCGTTTGTCTCAAATTTTCGGTTCTGGCACCGGCAGTGTTGCAGGCAAGGAATCGAACGCCGGTCTGATAGCCTATCTTGGGCAAGAGAACAAATGCAACGAGATAGGGGAATTTGCAAGGGACAAGAAATAAAGATCAATATGTTCTACGAGAACTGTGACTTAGAGGCGGCTTGATAATTCAACAACTTGCTTGTCAATAACGTCTAGTTAGTCACAATTCTTAAGTTGAAACTTGGTTATGCTGACGAGATTTTGTCATTCGTATAGGTGTTGTATCGCAACTTTACACTATCGACGGCCGAGATGCCTGATTTGTGCCAGAAGACAGACTTTGCTGCCCTGTTCAGCCCAAAGTAACTGGCACTGAGCGTATTCCGGAGGTGGTAGGGCAGACCTTCCAGCCTCGAGATTAGAGGGTGAACAATTTTCAGGTGCTTTAACAACTTCATCCACATTATTGTTGTCCTTTGATTCTAAAACTTACGATAACCTGGGGACGTACGTAGGATCCGTGAATCTTTTCACTTAATCCTTAGTTAGTGCAACAAGAAGCACGTGGCCGAAGCACCAACGCAGCGGCCCACCAATAAATGGTGGGGATCCCCCCCCTTGGCATAGAGTCGCAGATTGCTCATGACGTTTCCGTAACAAAACCCACCGAAGAGCTCCGACAGCACCAAATCGCATTCCAATGGATTGAGCGTCGCGAGCTCATTCCCCAGACACATTATGCAAGTGATTCTGGGAACATGCAAAGAGCCTTGAAGCATTCGGCGCTCTCGCCCCCTGGGATCCCATCAATCAGGTAGCTACACAGGAAGGATTCTGGTCGCATCGCGCAAGCAGACAAGAGACAACTCGCCCACCATGCAGGCGACACGGCCGCTCTTGTACAAGGGCTTTATCGGCCGCAGCGTCGACGAATTCAAAAGGCTCTCACACATTGGTACGTTCTGGTAATGGAGGAGGCCCGAATCTTACGTGGTAGCTGACCGAGAACTGCCGAGCAGTCTTCAGTCTGGAAGGCATCAAGGGCGCCCAAGGCCCTTACGAACTCCACAACTTCCACAGCCCAGAATCGATCCAGGACTGCAAGATCATGTCCGACGTCGAAATCGGCGGCTTCTCGAACGCGAACCTCGACTGGGTGTCCTCCCCGGCCCCCGACTCCGGCATCCCGCCCCCCTCCCCCAACTCACCCGGCTATGCCCGCTTCCACGGAACCATCTCCACCCAGCTCCCCAAGGACCGGCCGGACGTCAAGCGAACCGGCTACGCCGCCTTTCGCACCCGCGACCGGCCGCCCACCATCTTCGGGCGCAGCCTGATCAACATCGACCCCTACGTCTACCTCGCGCTGCGCGTCAAGTCCGACGGCCGCGCGTACTTCATCAACGTCCAGACCGAGTCGGTCGTGCCGACGGATCTGCACCAGCACCGCCTCTTCGTCAAGAAGCCCGGGGAGTGGGAGACGGTGCTGGTCAAGTGGAACGACTTTGTGCGGACCAACTACGGCTTCGTCGTCGAGCCCCAGACCGAGATGATGCGACAGAAGGTCAAGTCGATCGGAATCGGCCTGACAGACAGGATACCGGGTCCGTTTGAGCTTTGCATTGAGAGGATGTGGGCCACAAATAACGAGAGTGATGCGGATACCGTGGTGGACCTGTCGGCGTCGAGGCCCAAGGATGCGGGGGGCGCGCCCGTGCAAAAGGAGGGGAAGCTCAAGACAAAACAGGGCCAGAAGGTTGCTTGGGGGGACAACTAAGTCCGGGCGCGGGGATGTATTTTATCCAGAACCCGTGAAGAAGGATTGTGGCTGTCTGCTTAGCTTCTACCCAAGACGGGGTGGACGTACTACGAAACTATTCAGGATCAGGGCATAATATGGCCAGGAGTGACAGCTACGACTCGCTGAACTTGAGCTTGCCGTTGCAGTCTTCTACCTTGTTGTTTCTCATACCCGAGGCTTAGCAAGCCCGGTGTAGTATATGTTAGCTCTGCACTCTTCGCTCCAACAACCTCAACCGACTGATACCCTCAACTCTAACAACGGAGCCGACCGGCTACCTACTCTCAGACCGGTAAACAAGGCCGAACGCCGGCCTTCCTGGCCAATTGCGTAAGGGAGGTATGTTTTCCATGATGTTCATCACGATACACGCGCACTCTTCCAATGGACTTTCTGGACCTCACCCAGCCGTTTATACCGCTTGGGGGTAGGAATATGCACCAGGAACGCCCACCAATGCATGATTTTCGAATACAATCCCGCTTTCATAACCGGAACGCCGCCCCAACGCAAAGGGGATCTAACTTGGGCATGATCAAAAGAAGCTACCGTCCTTGCCCCTATCCCTAAACAGCCATGTTAGGGCTCGGTGTGTCGGTATGAAATGAGAGTCCTCCTACTTACCACTCGCGCTTCTCTCCAGCCTTGCTCCACCTCACATCATCAATGTCCTTCTCACCACCCTTTTCCCACTTCCTGATTTGTTCCTCCGTGAAACCGGCGGCTCGTAGCCTCTCGGCACCCTGCTGTTTCCACTTCTGACGGTCACGGTATGCCTCGACCGCCTGGTCCCAGTCGTCCGCCTCAGCCGAGTCTGGTCGGACGTCAGAGGCTGGGTCATAGCCCTCCGCGAATCGGCTATCCATTGCCGCGGCGCCCCGGATGGCACCTCTCCCACGTTTCCGAACAGGACTTCTGGGCGGTGGTGCGGGGCCGATGAACTCCTCCAACGGATCGGACTCGTCCTCATCGGCTGCCCTGCTTGATTTCGAGGCGCTCGACTGATTATCGTCCTCCTCTCGTAGCCGTCCGTAGTTTCTGCGCCTGGATGACTCGCTGGAGATGAGGTCTGAATCCTGCTTGGACTCCTTCCGATGCGATCTCGAGTGGCGCGGCCGGTCGTCCTCAACCCTGCTGCCCAACGGTGACCGGTCGCGCTGCTTGTGGGCCCTCTGCTGCGGCGAGCATGACCTATCTCGGCGGTGGCGGCGGCGGCGGCCGTCTGGTGTCCGGTCGTCGTGCTTTCTGTGCGACCGGCGTCCCTCTTCGTCGTCGTCCTCCTGCCGTGTGCCGTGCCTGCCGCGTCGGTGGTCCCGGTCGCGGGACCGGTCGCGGGATCGGTCTCGGGACTGTTCATCATTCCGTCCGCCATCCGTTTTCTTCGACCTTCCACGTCGCTCTGCGTCATTGGATCGCTTTCGCCCCGCCAGGATCGACGAGATATCGCCCAGTTGTCGGCGCCTGATATCGGAGGCACTGGGATTTAGCCTTCGCCGTTTCCTCTCTTCAGCTTCGGTCAAGTCGTCGAGGCGCGCTTGAGCTTCGGCGGTCTCCTTTGCTAGGAGAGCGGCGTTATGGCTGGTCGTCTCTTTGATGACGCGCCCCAGGAAGCGAGTGTTTGGTTTTGCCTTGTTCGACGGCCTGTGTGACATGAGCTCCTTGAAGTCCAATGACCTCCGCGCGCCAGATCCGGAAGTGCTCACTTGGTCGATTTGAAAGCTTCGAGGCCCATTGAGGAGTACTTGATGGCTGCATCGTTCGCTTCTTTTGCTAGGAGCTCCGCGACCACATCATCGGTCAAGATGGTGTCCGAGTCTAAAAGACGCTTCTCCATAGCAGCCACAACAACGCCGTGATGTTCGAAAGAAGCGCGAGTGCAGATGTAACCTAAAAAATAACGTGGTTGTCACAGAAGCGGGCGTTTCCGTCGCGTTAAGAGAGGCAAACTGACTTTCGACAATTGCAAAAGGACGGCTGCGAGAGTTCAAGGGTCTCTAATCGCCTAGCTCCACTCGCTAAATCGTTCCCGCTGACCCCACGTTAAGATCGCCGTTTGAGCACGAGTCTCGAGCATGCAGAGCCCGCAACTCCCCCGTCTGGGCGAATGATTGTATGCATGTACTTCCGTACCCATTTCTGTACAGTTGGTACATGCGCAGTTCGAACTTGTCCAAATGACCTGGAGGTAGCAGGGCGAAAGCGGCCTTACGCATTGCCAAGAGACACTACTGGAATCGATCTTTTTATCCTCTTTGTCGTCATGTTTCAAGGACTCGATTTGCAATCGGCGGCGCCCGATATTGCATTACCAAGGAAACAGTACCGTACATACTATATACACGAGCATTGTTTGAGCGGACCCTTCGAAGAGTTCCTTCTTTGGAGCCCCAACGTCTTGAGCCCGCGACGACACAGACGTCAATTCCGTGAGTAGCAGCCCTTAGGGCTGGCACGAAGGGATACGTGGTATGCAACCCTGTTAATGGCTTTCTTGATGTCCCCGTGTACGTAATGTATGTACAGTATAATACGCGAATGGAAAGGTACCTAGCAGGTAGTTAAGTGGGAAAATGGGTCGACGGTGCCCCGCCCCTAGTTACCTCCCTGCATGATCTTGCCGGAACGAGGGCACGGGAGCAGTCCCACTGTTAGCAGCCTATCCATTCGCGCTGCAGCGTAGCACCGAGAGCACCTACCTCCGTCACTCAGCTAGGCCAGCCCCACCAAGTACCTACGCAGTAGTTAATCAATCACCCGTCCTAGCGCGGCCTACAGACCCGAGCAATCAGCGCCCGAAACCCGCTGCACATCTCCCAATCAATCGCGGCGGCTCTCATCCTGCCGACTCACCTCATCCGCCTCGTGGCACGCAAGATGGACGCCCTTCAGCTCAAGGTCGATTCCATCAGCGGCGAGGTGAGAGAGATTAGCGTCGCGCTTAAAGGCTATCTCGAACATGGCCTTGCCTCGGGTCGCAAGGTGCAGCCGCCGAGGACGAAGGCTGGGAGAGACTTGCTGCAACATCTCTTGGGCCGCCTCGACCAGGTGTCTACCGGGTTGAATAATGTCCGGGAGCTAGCCACGCCTCATGGTTCGCCCACGCCGTCGTCGGGTCGCGGCTCCGACACGCCTCGATCATCAGCGTCCCTCCCTCTTTCCAAGCGGGTCCTCCAGTCTCCAGCAGCACAGGCCGAGCATCCAGACCCGGCCGCCCAGCGCAACATTGGCATCCACTCGCCGGCTCCCGCCCCGGTCCCGGCCGTGGTGCGGCCCCCAGACAACACGGAATGCAAATCGGCTTTGGCGCCGGCCATCAAAGAGGCTCCCTCCGCCGCCATCCGCGATCACGGCCTCCACCCTCAGGCTCCCTACGGGATCACGTTGAGCAATGGCGCCGTCTATCGGAGCCCGGTGCCGTCCAAGCATGATGCATCGCCCCTCTTCGATTGCACTTACCAGGACATTCATGTCCTGAACGAGGAGCTCTTCGAGATCTACTCGAGCCATCCGGTTGTCCAGGATGTCGGCTACTTCAAGATCCAAGTTCGGGATCTCCCCCCACTCAATGTGCAGAAGATGGCTCGCCCCGGAAAAGATCATGCGACCTCATTTACCTACAAGGTCGACCGGCTGGGCCTTGTCAAGATCGATACCGGCAGGCGGTTCAAGTTTTCGTCGCCTAACCTCCCTCTTCCCGTGAGTGCCAAGATGGAATGGTCCCTGGAGGAGCAGAAGGAGCTGTGGAATTCCTCCGCTGCGAATCCGCCCAAGGGCACTTGGCCATACATCATTGGAAATCCCCTGTTCGAGGATGTTGAGCTGTCTCCCGGCGAGAAGCTGCGGCGCAGAGGCCGCACCAGACTCGAGGGCATCAATACTCAATATGTCTACTTCAACCTCACCGGAAAGACCCTTACGACAATGCACAGGGAAGACGCGCATGTGCGGTCCGAGAACCTCCTCCGCTCCGGAGAGCACAAATTCTGGTGTTTCATCAAGCCTGCCTTTGCCAAGAAACTCGAAGAGAGGATGGCCATTGAATACCCCGAAATGCGTCGCTGCTCGCAGGCCGTGAGGCACCTCAGCCGATTCATCTCCCCTTCTAAATTGGACGAATGGGGAATCGAATATACTCTCGATTACTGCATCCCCGGACAGGCCATCGTGACAGAGCCGGGGACTTATCATCAGGTCTTGAATCTCGGTCCCAACTACGCCATTGCCATCAACCTCGAATATAACTCATCACCGGATAGCCCCCCCGATTACCGGTTTTGTGACCGGAATTGCCCTGATAAGTTTGCTATGTCTGCGGAAGACTTCCAAATCTATGACAAGCCGCCGTCGGAGCTCGAACGCCGGCTACCTGGCACCCCTGAGACGACGGGGTCGCAAGAAGGACATGCAGCCCCTGCCGCTGGTTGCGTTTCTGGACCACGAGCCGAGCCCGCCGGCTCGCAGCTCACGCAGTCGGTCACTCCGCCGCCTGAACCTGGCGCGTCGCATGAGGGACACACAGCGACAGGACGGGTAGCGGACGTGGTCGTAGAAAGAGGGCAGGTGCCGACGACGTCAGTGGATGCACCAAGGGCCCAAGCTGATGCCCGTCCGGCTGAACGGAGCACGTCATTCAGATCTGCCGAGCAACCTACCAACTCACCCCGAGTGGTCGCCGAGACCGGTGACTTGACACCTCGAACGCAGCCGCAACAGCTCGCTCCGGATGTTGTCGCGAAACCCGTCTCGATCGTTCCGCAGCAACCCCCGTTCGCTACCCATGCCAAGATCCAATCTGTTTCACCTGGCGGAAAGAAGGAGGATTTGCCACCTTTCCGGAAGACCGCAAGAATGATTAATCCCGACAGGGACCATGACATGCCGAGTCCGAGACCTTCCAAGAAGCTACGAGTGGAAACAGCATCAGCACCCGTATCGCAAGACTTGCCCGTCAAAAGCGCGCTTGAGCGCCTTTCCACGCTCCTCAAGGCTCGTGAGGCTGCTTTTGCTGGAAGCCTGACGGCCGATAAACTCGGCGGTAAGCCGTCGTTCGAGCGCCTCGCGCACTTGGTTCGAGAGTGGAGACGGTATTCCAAGTCAGCGCCGACGGTGTTGGGCAGGTTTGGGCTCGTCAGATCCGTCGAGGAGTCGGCCCACGGATATCCGGAACTGCACGTCTTCCTCTCGCGCTTCTTCAAGATGAAGCTGGCGCTCTGTGTCGAGTTCGCGGTGAGCCGGCCAGGGCACCTCACGCCACACAACTACGTGAACGGGATGCTTCAGTCCCTGGGCTGGGACGAAACGAAGCGGTCGCAGCTTGATGACTGCTTGCGCGAAGGGAAGTGTTGGGCGACGATCTGCGGGGAATATGACGGCCTCCTCTGCCTCATTCCGCACGACCTGGACTGCCCGGAATTTGCCCTGTTCAAGGGCGAAGTGGCGCGCTTGCATACGGAACTGGACAACGAGTTCGTTCGGCGGCTGTGCAGCGTCGGTGCGATCCTGCAGAAATACATCTGGGAATGCTTGGAGCTACCCGAGTTCATCTGGGAGAGCATGACGACCGCCTACCTCTCCGCCGAGCAGATCTCTCCCCTTCTCGCCCCGTTCCGCCTGCTCAAGCAGAATCACTACAATAGCCGGAGCGGGTATCTCTGGCCTCGGCCGGCCGGCTGGGATTGGGACTGGCCGTCGGACCCCAGCCTAGTCAAACCCGGCGACAAGCTGTGCAGCCTCTGCCCGCGCAAGAATTGCCGCTGTGCCGAGGTCAAGATTCCGCAGATCCCGCGCATCTCGGACGACACGACAAAGGGACCCGGCATCCGGTCGGTGGGCACGCACAAGGCAAACGATATCCTGGGCGAGCTGGTCGGCGAGCTGGTGCCGCCGGGCTCCTGCCCCGGGCACTGGACCATGCCGCTCCGGCGGCCGGATCTGGATGACGAGACGGTGGCGGAGATCTATCCCGGCCGGATGGGCAACTGGGTGCGCAAGGTCACCCACAGCACGGACCCGTCAGCCACCTTTAGGGTCATGAAGATCTCTGGGCGGTGGAGGCAGATGCTCGTGGCCGTGAGGACCATCGGAGACGGCGAGGAGATCACGGCCAAGTACGGGAACGGATATCTCAAGGATCAGCCTTATTCTCTCGTCGAGGGGCTGCACTGACGGATTTGCGGGCAGAGTACGGTGGGCGTTTAATATTGGTTTGGTTCAGGACGGAAAAGTAGGCGGCGTTTCTCGCATTGTGCTGTTATCGTGTCTCGGGAATCCTGGCTTCTCTGGGAGGGCGTTATTCTGCTCGTCTTTGGCGCTCATGGTTTCTGGCTTTCTCAATGTCTCAAAGCCCTGAAAGCGGCATATAGCCATTCGGCAGGGGAATGGTGCAGTATCTGTTTTCTTTTATCTATTTTAGCATTCAAAGCTCGATAATAACAGTATTGATCCTGGAGGGACGAGTGGTTCCTGTCGTAGGGGGGTAGACGGGGTGAGTTGGGACGGAGCGCATCGAGTGAGAGAAGGGTTAGGGTTATGCGTTATCGATTATCGCCTTGCTGCCCGCTAACTAACTATCCATATTCGGCAAATCAACAACACAAACACAACCACACTCGAGGGGTTCGGGATTGAGATCTCGAAAAGAAGGTGGCTCATTACACGAAAACTCCACGCGCTCCCGATAGGAAATTTTTTTTAAAAAAGCAAAGAAAATACTGACACGGGAGCCCCGGCATTTTCGACGCGGAAACTAGCCATGTCGCGCGCGGCATCTTCCGCCAATCCCGACGCGGATCGCGCCGCCGAGGTCCTCCGCGCCCTCCAAGAGCTCGAGTCCGGCTCCGCCCCCGGCGAAGAATACACCATCCTCAAACTCAGCGAACCCATATTGTCGGCGCAGCCGTCAAGCAAGGGCGCGGGCGAGGGCGAGGGAGGGGCAGCCAACCGCAGGTCGGACGTGTCGACCGCGTCGCTCGACAGCGGCAGCGGCGACAGGGGGCCGACGCCGGCGTCGCTCGAGGCCGACCTGGCGCACTACCGCGAGCTCTTTGCCAAGCTGCGCTTCTCGTACGTCGAGCAGGTCACCAAGGAGAAGTTCATCCGCGCCATCGTCGGCGACCCGCCGCTGATCGTGACCCCGCACGAGATCGCCGACCTCGAGGCCGCCAACGCCGCCGCCAAGGCCGCCCTCAAGGCCCTCAAGACCGAGGTCGCCGCCATGGTCGACGACCTCGAGCGCCGCGGCCGCCACCTCGCCCGCCGCTACGGCGACGTCCGCGCCGGCCGCGACCTGCTGCGCGAGCTGCCCGGGCGGATCGCGGAGCTGGAGGAGCGCGTGCGGGAGCTGCGGGCGAGGCAGCAGCACCAACAGCAGCAGCAACAGCAGGAGGATGATGATGATGATGATGATGGGGCCCCGGGGAGGGGAGGAATGTCGGCGGCGATGATGAACATGCCGCTGGGGAAGACGAGGGAGCTGGTGGAGCAGCGGAGGCGGGAGCTCGGCGCCGTGGAGCGCGAGCTCGAGGTGCTGGGCGCGCAGGCGCCCCGCAAGAGGAAGGAGATGGAGCGGCTCGGGGCCGAGGTGGCCGCGCTCGAGAACAGGAGGGCAACCAGCACGGCCGCGGCCCGGGAGGCCAAGCGGAGGAGGGACAACGCCCAGGCCGGGGTCGCGGACGAGCTGGAGGCGAGGGGCAGGTGGTACAGGGCCTCGGAGGCCGTCTTGCGGCAGGTTCTGGATCTTCCTTCCGCAAGCGTGAGTTAGGTTGTGCGCTCCTCCCGGATTTAGTTCGTCTCCGGTTTTCTCCTCTTCTTTTTTGGCGCGTCCTCTGGGGAGGAATGTGTGTCGCCCAGTCATTGGTTTACGGTCTTGACAAAGGTTGGGATGATGACATGTGGTACCGGTTCGGCTCGGTGTTGGAATTAGGTCTGGTAACATCTGGCCATGGATAGGCGTTTGGGAGTTGTATGTCGTATGTACTACTGTACCAGGGTTTCCCAGGTTTGTGATTTCATGGAGGGGGGTTAAGCGCTGGCTCAGAATTCGGGCGCGAACGGTCTGGGGAACTCTGAGACATCGTCTCAGCTGTGGGTTGATAGTTTTACGAAAGGAGTTGTTCCCCGAAGTGGGCCCCCATCCGTCTCGTCCGGCAACCGAGTCGCCATTTGCAGTTTGTGTTAGGTGGAACTGAAGCTGATGCTCTTGTCCGCCATTACGGCACCATCAATCAGTGATCTCGACGGCGAGGCACAGGCGCAAACGGGAGACCGACCAGGCAGGGTATCTGAGGAACGAACGGCCCGCTCAAACATCGTTTCCATTCAGAGCTCTCATTAAAGGTTCTAGATGGGCTTCTATCTCGAGACATGTCTCAGAGCGGACGCTGCGGATTGGACACAAATGTCGCGAGACTGCAAGGACTGTTGAGCCAAATGGGTGATGGGAGGGCACCAGAGATGCGTCGAGACCACGGGTATGCAAGATGTGTCTCAATTGAACGGTAGAAATATCGGATTAAGCTTTCGCGCCGTCGTTAAGTCGGTCTGATGTACAGTACATAAACGTACGGTATGCACGCCGTTGACTATTGGCCGTACAACCAAGATCTCCTTCGTCTAGACTGGCGCCATCATGACCTGCCGAAAATGCTACCAAGGAGGTTCGACCCGCCACTCGGCCCTCCGCCCCCGCGGCTACCGTGCCTTCTCGCCTCGTTCCTGATCCACTCCTCGAGAAAGTTGCGGTCCGCCAGTTTCCTCCCGTCCGAGACCTTGGTCCGCACCTGTGCCTCGCCGGCATCGAAACTGAGCAAGGTTGGGACCGAGTTGATCATGTAGGTGAGACCCAGCCCGGCGGCCATGACGTCCGGGGCGTCATACTCGACGGTGCAGTAGGCCACGCCGCCCTCGGCCTCGCCCACGCCGGACTCGACCAGTTCCTGGATGAGCGGCGCCACGACACGGCAGGTGGAGCACCACGAGGTCGTCCAGAGGGTCAGCAGCGGCGTCCGTGAGGAGGACGACAGGAGCTGGTAGGTGTGGAATTGGTCGGCATTGCGAACCCTGGAGCGCGTCTGCGGTCAGTTCTCGAGGTCGGGGGAGGATCTACGCGCGCTGTGGGTGTGGAACGGAGGTAAAACCCACGAGGCATAAACCTGGTTCGATGCTCGTGATGGACGCGACGTTGAAAAGCGCAGCCGTGATACCACTAGCCGGCCATGTTTGGGGAGGGGCGTCGCTCTGAAAAATCGGCTCCCGGCAGCGAGCGACGAGCCGAGGAGCTGCATCGTTTCCCTAGAGTGCAGCGCAGGCGAGTGCAGCAGCAGCCAAGGCAAAATCGGAATAACCCGAATAGCCCGTCACCTTACTCGAACAATGTCCTCAATTGTGAATTTTCGCGAGCTTTCTTTCGACATCTAGGGTGAGGTCATCACCACTCGCGCACGCTACCCTCAGGGTTCTGTAAAGTTACCAAATACGGACGCTAATGTTTCGTTTGTGCTGCCGCCAACGTTGCATCGCTGCGGATGCCGTCAGGCCAGCCACCCCACATGCTAGGGTGGGCTCGGGGAGACTTGGCGCGCATCACAAGCTGCACTCGGCGCCTGGCGTGCTGAATTACCTCCGTACTGCGTAGGGGAATGCAGGCGAGAATTCCTGGGCAGCTCCATAATGATCCGTACAGAACATGGATCTCATCGGTCGCATCAGATGAGCGGTGAGATGGCCTGCCATTGCTCTGTCCAGTGATGCATCAACAGGATGCGGCTGCGGTTCCTGTCCGTTTTGGGTGTTAATAGAACCACTGAGAAGTGTTGCCTGTGTGACCTTCGGGCGCACGGGAGTACTGTACGGCGTCGAAGGCTTGTCACGCGGCTTGGCATCGTCATTCTGCATCTCGAGGGCCCTATCGATGGCTTGCCATCAACAGTAGCAACCCGGATGCGGACATTGCGGCGCAGAACAAAAGACGATCGCTTTCCCACATGCGTGCATTGATTAGCGGTGATGTGCGCATGTGAGAGGCAGCGGGGCGGGGAGAAAGAGCCCCTCAGGCAGCCTCAATCTCTGCCCCGCGCCACCAGTTGGTTAGCAGCCCCCGCCGGGGGGGGGGGGGGGGAGGGGGGGCAACGGCGCTATGCCTGCTGGTGCGTTTTGGCGAGCTTGTTCTGAGGCAGGCAGGTCCCGCTTCCTGCTCCCCGCGACCCAAACAGAGATACTCTCAGGGTCCTCGGCGCATTGCACCATCTCGGTTCTATCGCGATACCTGACTGTTTGTGGCAAATTCTCGAAGGTGGTGGTAGGTGCGACAGTAAGCTCTCGGCACGGCACGTCGTCGAGTCAGAAACCGCGATTGCTTGGCTATCCTCATCCTACTTGTCACAAAGAAGGTCACGAAGCGCTGCTCATCTGTTTGAGGATTGCGCCGTCTGCTTTGGCTGCTGGACGGCTTCGCCGGGCTACCCAGCCTAACGGGTCGTTCCTTGATTTCCTGCATGTTGGCGCGGTACTGTGTACAGAATCGCCGGGGTGTTTCTCTCCCCAAACCTCGGGGGTCTTTCAGCCCCCCAAGCTAAACACACACCCGAGACACCCCGCGCCAGTTCCCATGACCGATTGCCAGGCCCTCGCTTCTGGCGGGGTGCTTTTCATGGCTCTTGGCCAACAACCCATGCGGCACTGCGTCGTACCAGTCTACGGATTATAGCGTAGATGCGAGAGGATGGAAAGTTGGAGACACATCCTTGCGGATCTTCCATTGGACCCCACGCGTGTTGGGGTGACCTCCTCGCATCTTAGTACTAGCTGAAAAGTACCCAGGTGTTAATAAGTATATCTCTAGGCTTGCGGCTCACTGCCCACCTCTCTTCCTTCTTTCCTTCCTCACGTTCCTCAAGCATCCCAGCTGCCGTTCACCTCTTCCATCTCCCCCAGGTCCGCACTGGAGCAGGCATTAAGGCCTGTAGCGGCAGGAGTTCCGCGATTCCGCTGGTCTCAGTTCCGGTTTTACAGACCGACAACAACACCCCTTCCGGGTTCCGTCCGGCCAGCAACGCCTGGCTTTGTTGTTGTAACGCAATTGCAGCCAGCATCTTCCCACCCTTTTTTGGCGCTACAACGCCGGCCTGGGGAGTATTATACCTGCTTTTTTTCGGCCAATTTTGGCTGCTTCTTTCTGGCCAATTTTTAGTTCGGATATCTCTTTCCCATTTCGCCTTGTATTTGTATTCGGCACAGGATCTAGTCGAGTTTGGCACATCACATCCTAGAAGCGACAATGGCGTCAGATGCACAACAAACTTCCCGTCCCTCGCGGCGGCCATGGAGTTCCCTTTTTGGCCGAAAGTCTGCCGGGGAGCGGGACTTCAGCGAGAGACCCGGCCCGCCTAGGTGGACGATGGGAATTCTGGAGGATAAGGAGACCATTGAAGTTCCAGGTATGTTGTAGAAACCGACTAGCTATCCCATCCAGTACTTCCCAACACGACCGCTAACCCGCCAAACAGGCTCGGTTCTGTTGCTTGCTGCCGACCACAATGAACCGCTTGGGCTGAGGAACGCTCCGGCGCGAACATCGCACTCGTCCATTCCCACGGGTGTGATCCACCAACTCCCCGATGACGTGGAAGAGGTGCCGAAAAAGAAGACCCGGGATGGCAAGATTATCCTGGAGCCTCAGCCCGAAGACTCGGCCAACGACCCGCTCAATTGGCCGGCGTGGCGGAGAGACCTAGCCCTGCTGTCTCTGGGGCTCTTCTGCATGGTTGGCGGCGGCACTACGCCTCTGCTTGCCGCCGGCTTCACTGATGTCGCCAACGAGTACGGCGTCGACGTCCATAGCGTCTCGCTCACCACGGGCCTCTACATGATGGGCATGGGCCTTGGATCCATCATATTCTCCCCTACCGCCATCCTGTACGGGAAGCGGCCCGTCTACCTGTTTGGGGCGATTGTCTACATCGCGACCTCGGTTTGGTGCGCTGCCTCGCCCAATTTCCCCTCCCTCGTCGTCGCGCGGATCTTCCAGGGTATCGCAGTCAGCCCCGTTGAGTGTCTGCCGTCGGCTACCATCGCCGAGATTTTCTTCCTCCATGAGCGTGCTTTCCGTATCGGCATCTACACGCTTCTTCTGCTTGGCGGCAAAAACCTCGTTCCCCTCGTCAGCGCCGTCATCATACAAAATATGGGATGGCGTTGGGTCTTTTGGTACGTCCGATTCCCCAGCTTCCCGCAGCAAGCCAAAAAATTTTTTTCTAACTGCTTCTTGCAGGATGGTCGCTGTCGTGGTTGCCTTCTGCGGCTTGCTTCTATTCTTCTTCGTCCCAGAGACGTTCTGGGACCGCAAGCCTATTCCAAGAAAAGTCAAGAAGACGAGGTCGAGGCCAAATATCTTTCGGCGAATCTCGTCCAGGCAGGATGTCCTGCAAGGAACGCCTGCTCCAACCAGGCGGCCCTCACTCGATCACGCCGTCGATGCTACAGGAGCGCCAACCACAACGGAGCAGCGCGTGAAAGCTTCTCGCGTGGGATTTGCGCCAACAGAGAAGGTCAAGTTTGCCGATGCGTCGAGCGAGTCGTCAGCCAGCGGGTCGGGAGAGGAGCAAGCAGCCGAAAAAGAAACGGCAACCGAAAAGCCGAGAGCCTCGGGGGAGGGCCTCGCATCGTCGGATGATGAAAAAGCTTCCCCGAGTGCTCCACGGCCACCGTCCCCGGCAAAGCTGTCGATTCCTCCCGCATCCGCGGCCGTTCCGGCACCCTCGGCCCCTCCGACACCCTCGATCGAGCAAGGCCTCCCACGCCTTGACCAATACGAAACCGACACCGAGTCGCAATCCGTCCGGAGCACCCAGACAAACGGCCAGATAGCTTATACGGCTGCCCTGCGCAACCAACCGCCCCGTTCCTTTATCCAGTCGCTGAAACCGTTCAATGGACGCCTGAACAAGGACAAGTGGCACAAGGTTGTCGTAAGGCCTCTGATCCTCTTCAGCTACCCGGCTGTCCTCTGGTCCTCGGTTGTCTACGCATGCTCGGTTGGCTGGCTCATTGTCATCTCCGAATCCGTGGCGGTCATCTACCGCGAGGAAATCTACACTTTCAATGCGCTCCAGACGGGTTTGGTCTACATCAGCCCGTTCGTTGGTGGCATCCTCGGATCCGCGGTAGCGGGAAGAATATCAGACACGATCGTCAAGGCCATGGCGCGGCGGAATGGCGGCCTGTACGAACCCGAGTTTAGACTTGTCATGGCCATCCCCATCGCCATCACCACTGTCATCGGTCTGATGGGTTTCGGCTGGTCTGCCCAGGTTCACGACCACTGGATGGTCCCGACGGCCTTCTTTGGAATCATCTCGTTCGGCTGCACCATGGGCTCCACGACCAGCATCACCTTCTGCGTCGACAGCTACCGGCAGTACGCAGGCGAAGCCCTGGTCACGCTCAACTTCAGCAAGAACGTCCTGCACGGCTTGGTTTTCAGCTTGTTCGTCACCGGATGGCTCTCCGACGACGGTCCCAAGATCGTTTATATTTGGATTGGCATCATCCAACTAATCTTGCTGCTTTTCACCATTCCCATGTACATCTTTGGTAAGCGGCTCCGTATGTGGACGGTGCGCAGGAACTTCATGGAGCGGTTCTGAAAGTATCCCTTTGGACCCGTCTTGGTTTGGTCGGTTGATACCCCTTGACTTTTGTTTCTGGCGTTTGCTCTGAACCCTCATCCATTGCATGGTTGGGCATAGCATCGGCATCATCACCGCATCACATCGGCAACATTTACATTTGATATTTGTCGGCATCTGGGATATAATGGCGTATATGTGGAGCAGATTTCTGTTATTTCTTGGTTTTGTCACGAATTACGAACTTGCATGATATACGTGGAGAGGGCGTCATGTAGAAAGACGTGAATACATGTTCTGTTTTTAAGTCTTCTGACTGTTGATGGATCTTCTTCTATCCGTACATCTTGGAACTGATTCCTCTATGGCCGCCAAACACCTTTGTCCCTCAAGCTGCGGAAGGATCAAGTTTGCCAACCGCCCTTCCCCCCACCACCCACATAATTTTGACAGCCAGAAGGTGCCAACGAAGAGCTTCAATACTCGTTTTCTTGCACATCCTCAATAGGCGCGCAACGCGCGTATAGATTTTACATACTTGTTAGACACGCGTAACCTAATGATACCTACCACCCAATTGATGCGGGTAACGCGCACAGAGATATTGGTTCCTGGCCAGGACTGCATTTCACAGGAGCTTTGCAGACCCATAACCTGCAAAAGAGGATAGATGGGGCGTTTGGCCGCCATAGCGATGGTGGTCAATGGCGCCGTACTGTACACAACCAAGTCGCTCACACTGTGTGCCCCACGGCCTGTTCGACCCCTCCATTCGCAGTAACTTACTGTGTAGCTACCTGCTCATTCTTTTCCGGCCCCACCAAACCATCTAACCAACCTACCAATCGATCCGTACACTACCAATGTCGGGACAGATACCCACCTGAGCGTACCAGCAACACACGGTGAGAGGGGAGGAAGCAGCAGCGAGCGAACTCACAACAAACAAACAACTTGGGACAATGACATCGCGCGTCCCACACCTCCTCGAACCCTATCTCTCCCTCCCGCCAGAAGCCTCCCTCGTCTTGCTCACCGGCGTCCTCGGCGCCAGCACCAACTGGCTCGTCCTCCGCCACCTGTACGCCCTCCTCAAATCCAATCCCAAGCCATCAGCTCATCTGGGGAACGGGACGGGTATTGCAGATGCGCTGAGGAGAGGGACAGAGAAGGGGGGGGTAGACGAGGAGAACAAGAAGGAGGAGGAGGAGGAGGGAAAGGAGGACGTGGCCGTGCTCCTCGTGAGCTTCCTTCGCGACTTCACCTTCTGGAGAGACGGCCTCGCCCGGCTGGGGATCGACCTCGAGGCGGCCGGGCGGCGCGGCAAGTTTGCGTACGTGGACGGGCTGCCCGCCGGCGGGCTCTTCTCGGGCGGCTCGGCGGCCGGGGCCGAGACGGCGGGCCGCGGTCAGGTATCGCGGCAAGGGTGGCGGCGGACGGCCGCGGCGCTGGCGGGCCCGAGCGACATCCGGGACACCGTCTTGGCGAGCGTGGAGCACTTGCGGAATCCTCATCACGGGGTTGGCCCCCGCACGCCCTCGGGGGATGATGAGGGCGAGGCTGGGAGGAAGGTTGTGCTAGTGATTGACGGGCTGGATTTCGTGCTTGCTGCGATGGATCCGAGTTCGCGGCCAGGCGGTCCGCCTGATGCTGCGTGGACGGCTATGGGGGTGAAAGAGGTAGTGACGGAGTTGAGGGAGGTGAGTTTTATGTCGGGGTCCAGAGTGCGGAGAAATAAATGGGCGGTAGCTAACATCATTTCATAAGGCAACACACGCTGCTATCGTCACTCTCGCGGCCGACGACCCCCTCATCAAGGAGCAGGAAACGACGTTAGAGAAGCAGCACGCCTGGTTCGTGTTGAGTCTGGCCCACGAGGCCGACGCGATCCTCAGCTTGCGGCTGCTCGACACAGGCGCGGCCCAAGACGTGAGCGGAGTTATCAGAATCACAAACAGGAGAGACCCTGCACAGAATCACGAGTATCTCTACCACGTGGGGGGCGACGGTGGTGTTAGAGTATTCGAACGAGGCCAGTAATGAAGATGATACCCCTGGTAATCGGAGTGCCACTTCCGTTTTCCCCCTTACTTGCCAGGTCGCTGCACGCTAGGCTGTCCTACACCGGCGGGGCCGCCAGTCGGTTCTTGCATCCCCAGAGACCATGTCTCTGCCCTTTCACACGGAACCTGCCCGGAAAAAAAATGAATCTGTGTGATTGGTCCCAAACGTGACGCCCGTTTCATGACCTGTGCTCGATGCAATTGACCGTCTTTGAACCGAGTCCCGTGCGCGCGAAATCATCCCATTTGTGATGTAGCAGCGGAAAGCGAGTAGGTCCGTCCGGAAAGTGTCCAGCCCATGTTACACCGCTCGCCGAAAACGATCCATCCCGTCGTCCACGCCCCTGCCGTCATAACAACCCATTATGAAGAAGTGGAAACCGCGGGGCCGCGAGCGCCCTTGGGGGTGCCGGTCCGGAAACCGTTCTTGAACCGCCTCGAAACTGTGCTAAGGTACCGCATCCTGCCGGTACCGGTGACCTTTCTGCGCTTCGCCTTCTCGGACCAGTTGTCTACAATGCGGCCGTGTCAGCGATTGATCCAGCAAGAGGGGTTTCGGTGTTTTGCCGTCGAGAACGTACACTTGCGGATCTTAGCAGAGGGGTAGCCGCACGACGCGCAGACCTTCTTCTGGTTGTGGAGGGACCGACGGCTGGTGAATGTGTTAACTTCCGCCTTGTGAAGGATGTCTTGTTGTCTCCGTTGTTCGCTAAACGGTCGAATCGTCTTCGTCTCGTCTTTGCTTATCGGAGCATCGACTTACCCGCAGCGTCTGCAGAGACCGTGGGTCTTGGTGTGGCTGGAAATGACCGTCAGCATTCAGGATCCAGAAACAGAGCTGTTTGCGTGGAGGATTGAAACATACCGCTTGCCGAAGCTGGAGGTACCCTTGGCTGTAGTTGTATGTCAGCACGGCTGATCCAACATCAAGAACGCCAATATCCGTAGTAACGCCTCCGAAACTATTCAGAGAAGGAGTTGTTGGTGGAGCGTAAAACGGGGGGTGATAATGTCGTCGGGTCATGGGAAGTCGATGTGACGGTTACGGGTGTTGACCAGGAAAGGGACTGGAAAGCGTCGGGGAAGGGCAACATACTCATTTTGGCGATGTCTCTGAAGAATAAATGAGTTAGTCTCAAAGATAGCAGAACAGTTGTATGCCACCATTGAACTTACCTGCGTCGTCGTCGACAGGCGGATCGTTGTGATGTGCAGGTTCTCGCGGGTCAAGGATCGCGAATTTTTGGGAATGTGTGGCCGAGCGATTTCCTTGGTTAGGGCTGCGGAAAAAATTCAGCCACACTTACGCCTCGGTATGAGTGTGTGGCTGAATCTTCATAACGCCCCACATATGCCGGACCTGGCTTTCGGGCCAGCACCCGGAGCCGGGCCCGACCGGGGGTTATTGTCGTACTTGCCAGCCCGTGCAATGCCCGTCTTCGCGGACGCCCTGCAAACATTCCCACCACCGACGTTATCCTCACATAACTAGAGGGAAGAGAGATGTCTTGAATTGATCGTGTCAGAAAGGTTTCTTTTTTTTTTTTTTTTTTTTGGTTGGTTGTGGGCAAGGTGTCAACTCATTCACGCCATTGATGTTGAGAAAAAGGTTGGCGAGCCTGCTCGGGGCAATTGCAACGATCCCGTCGTAGCTACATGGTCGAAACTTACAAGCATTCAAGAATCAGGACTATCGTGTGGCAGAGAAAATTGGAACTAAAAACAAAGAATTCCGGGAAGTTCTCTGTTCACATTGAGTACTGTTAACTAACAGAAGCTTCGCCAATTCCAAGTTCAGAGCTTCAGTTTGCTAAACTCGGCCAGAGTTCTCTCGTAGTTCTCCTTCGCCGCCTGAGCATCGGCCAACTTCTTCTTCTCGGCTGTGAGGACCACATCGCTGACCTTTTCGAAGCCCTCACGGCCCATCAACTCCTGCTGCTTCTTAATGGCGAGCTCGGTCTTCTGCAGCTTGGTGTTGATCTTCTTGATCTCCGCATCGATGTCTGTGATCTGCGTGCTAACTTGCAGCAGCACAGCTACGTCCGCGGAGACGACATAAACGGCGCAGCCCCTTGGTGACGACGCCTCGTCCGCGTCGGGACCGAGAACGCTAATCTCGGCAATGCCCTTGCCCGACAGAGTCTTGATAGCCTGGAGCTGCGTCCTGACCTTGTCCAGGCTTGCTGTCGTGGATACCTTGATGAAAGCTTGCCCGTCCGAACGAATATTGTAGTCAGCAGCCAAGGAGCGAAGACCGCCGGCGCACTGAAGGCCGAGTTCGTAATCCTCAGCATCCGACGCAAATTCTAGCGAGCTATCCGGCTGAGGGTACGGAGCCAGCATGATGGAAGGTGTCGTATCGTTCTTGATACGCGGGAGACGCTGCCACAACTCCTCTGTGATGAAGGGCATGAACGGATGCAGCAATCGCAATGCGACATCCAGCGTCCGATACAATGTCTGCTGCACGCTCTGCTGCTGCTCTGGGGTGCCATCGCTCAGGATACCTTTGCTATTCTCGATGAAGACGTCGCACAGCTCATCATAGAAGAATTGGTATGCGAGCTTTGTGCTGGTAGAGAATTGCCGGGCTTCGAGTGCCTCGTTGATGCCCTTGACGGCAGAGTTCATGCGATGAAGTATCCAGCGCTCCGGCACGGAGAGAGCCGAAATGTTCAACTCCGAAGCCGGGACGAAATCCTGGGGCAACTTGCCCAGGACATACTTGCTGGCCTGCCAGATCTTATTGCAGAACCGGCGGTAGGCGTGCATCACCTTGATGTCAAAGTTGATGTCGCCTCCACCCGTGGTGTACGAGAGCAGAGTGAACCGGAGGGCGTCTGCTCCACACTCGGGGATACCACCGGGGAAAGCAGTCTTCTGATACTTCGTGGCGCGCTCAATCTCGTCCTCCTTCAGGTTGCCCGTCAGGAGCTTGGCGTGGAGCGACTCAAGGTCGATACCGCTGATGATGTCGAGAGGGTCAATGACGTTACCAAGCGACTTGCTCATCTTCCTGCCCTCAGAGTCGCGGATGAGACTGTGGCAATACACCTCGGTGAAGGGAACTTGGCCCGTCAACTTGAGGCTGAGCATGATCATGCGGCTGACCCAAAAGAACAAGATATCCCAACCCGTTTCCAGCATGCTGGTGGGGAAGAAGTTCTTGAAATCAGGATGCTCGGTGTTGGGCCAGCCCAGGATAGACATGGGCCACAGCCCAGAGCTGAACCAAGTGTCCAGGCAGTCAGGGTCCTGTTCCAGGCGGAACTTCTTCCCGGGGAACTTGGCCTCGGCTTTCGCCTGGGCTTCCTCTGGCGTCCTGCCAACAACCCACACGGATTTGTCGGTCTCACCCTGGTCCTCTTCTCCATCAAGGATAACACGGTAAGCCGGAATGCGGTGGCCCCACCTGAAGCGGACAATTAGCACAATGCGATCGCTCAGAAAAGGGATGCAGCACGTACCAAAGCTGACGAGAAATGCACCAGTCGTTGACATTTGACAGCCACCTGTCGTAGGATTTCCTTGCACTCTCGGGGCTGATCTTGATTTTGCCCTCCTCGACGACTTTCAGTGCAGCCTCCGCCATCTCCTTCATACGCACCCACCATTGCGGCGTCATATACGGTTCAATGACGTCCTTCGTCTTTTCGCACAGCGGGATGACCATCGCGTGGGGTTCTTTCTTGACAAAAAGCCCGCGCTTGGTTAGCTCCTCGACCACGGTATACCGAGCATGGAACCTCTTCTGGCCCTGGAACATCGGGCCAGCATTCTCGTTGAGAGTGCCATCCTCGTTCAGAATGTTGATGAACTCCAGGTTGTGGCGTTCACCCAGCTTGTAATCGTTGAAGTCGTGGGCGGGAGTCAGCTTGACAGCACCTGTACCGAACTCCGGATCGACATAGCTGTCTTCAACAATAGGAAGGAGACTACATCTTGTCAATAACTGAATATCCGTGCCAAGACAGGTGGCTCGACTAACCGATCCGTGAATGGGTGGCGCGCGAACTTGCCCACTAGATGAGCGTAGCGGGGGTCACCGGGGCTAACGGCAATACCAGTGTCGCCGAGGATGGTCTCGGGACGGGTGGTTGCAACCTCGATTGTTTGGTCCGTGCCGTCGATCGGATACTTGAAGTATGTCAGGACGCCGAATTCAACTTTCCGGTCATATCCTGGCACATCGAGCATGGTGCGGCCGGTGATCTCTTTATTTTCCACCTCCAACGAGCTGAGGGCGGTCCGCAAGTGCGTACACCAATTGACCAAGCGGCTGGACCTGTAGATGTGGCCTTCTTCGTGAAGGCGGCAGAAGGTCTCCATGGTAGCCGCACTCAGGTTTTCGTCCATGGTGAACGCCTCGCGTGACCAGTCCATCGACCCACCCATAAGCCTCTGGGCGTTATTGATGCGGTTATGGTACTCTCCCTTCCACTCCCAGACGAGTTTCGTGAAGGCCTCTCGTCCAAGCTCGAGACGCGTCTTTTTCTCCTTCTTCCAAAGCATCTTCTCGACCACGGACTGTGTCGAGATACCAGCGTGGTCGCAACCGGGGACCCAGAGCGTAGAGAACCCCCTCATCCGGTACCACCGAATCAGAGTGTCCTGGAGCGAGTTGGCCAAGGCATGGCCGCAGTGCAGGGCGCCAGTCACATTGGGAGGCGGTAGAGGAATGACAAACTTCCCGGCGTCAGGTGACCGCGCTGGTCGCGGCTGGAAAAAGCCGCTCTTCTCCCACCACTGGTACCAGGCCGACTCGACCGCCTTGGGATTGTATGCCTGGAAATGCGGGTGGTCGAAGGGCTGGATGATCTTCTTCTCGCCGGCCGGGGTCTCGTCTTTGTAGGGAGGCAGAGCGGGAGCCTGGGCCTTGGGAGCCTTCTGAGCAGGCTGAGCAGCATCTTTCTTGGGCTGCTGCTGTTTCAACTTCTCCTGCTTAGCCGCGAACTTGGCCGCCTTATCAGCCTTGGCTTTCTCCTTTTTCTCTGGTAGTTGTGACAGATTAGCACCGGTGTCGGCAGCTGGGTGACTCAGCGATGGGGTTTGGCGCTCACCGTTCTTCTTGACTGTTCCCGGATCGACCGCGGGAGCGGCAGCGGCAGCGGCAGCGGCAGCGGCATCGGGCGCGTCGGGAGCCATGTTTGCGGGTCGTCGAAGGGAGTAGTATCGAGGCGATGGCAGGATGAAAGCCGAGGGAAGTTTGAGAAGCGGTTCCCGTCTCAGGCTAGCCAGTCGCCGGAACGAACTCAGCATCCAGGGCTTTTGGAGGGGTCAATGGGCCAAAGAGGGGCGGGAGGTGACTTTGAAGAGGGGCCCTTTAGGCTTGCAGGAATTTCTGCCAGTCAACCAGAAGGGGGGGTCACTGCATGAGTCAAATGGAAACGGCTCCAGCTGCCACCAAACCTATCCCCGGCAAATTCAGCCGACCCCACCGCGGGCACCAAGCATCGGCCAGCAACACAAGCACCGGTGACTAGACCTGCTCGTTTCAGCATTCCAAAGGGAACACTGAAAACATCACTTTTCGGGTCTTAAGTTTTTTTCTGTTTTGTACGAAAATTACAAGAACTCAATCATGGACCGTAGAGTTGCCTGAAATTGTCGATCGATGCCCACCGTCCAGACAGTGGCGTGCAAACAACAACAGGCGCTTGTCACATCTCGGGTTAGGGTTGGGCCCTGTGTAGCAAAATGCGAAGCAAGCTCCCGTGCTCCAGTTTCTCAGTTAGCGTTACCGTCATGTCTACTGTGAAGGTCAGGTACTATCCGTCTTCGTGCACTACAGTTCCTTTGGAAAGAAGAGAATTTCCATTCGAAATTCTCTGTTGTGCAGATTTCTCAGTCTTTACTACCCCTCAGCCACAGGCCGACACCAATTATCTATAACTACCGAGAAAGCTGAGGCCCGATAGGAGTTGCACGAGGGAGGCGCGAGCATGCGGGGAACCGTTGCTGACCCCTGCAGCGCAGGGTTCGTATCAGTACGAGTGAGTACATACGCAGTACAGACAAGCCTCGGTCTCACCCCAAATTACACACATAATCGCAGCGTGCTTGGCGTGTTTACGTGTACACGTACCTGTATCCTCAGGCTCCCGTCGTCAAGGTTCAAGATGGGGAGAGGTTGGGCATGCGCAACGCAGGTAGCTTCCCAGTTGTGGCACCTCCCCCACTTGCTGTTGCCATCACAAGCGCTAGGAGCATCTTCTCGTCATTCATCCTCCTCTTCGGCAACTTTAATCACACCACTCCTTCTTCCCCTAGTACGGAGTTGGACTTTGTCTACACAAATGACTCTGAGCATCACGGCCTGACTCTGTGAGCAGCGCCACCCAACTCACTACGTTGCTTGAGTTCTTAAGTTCAGACTTACTATCTTGGCCATCGCGTCCTCGAGTACCGCGTGACAGCCCCACGATGCGGCCTCCGCGGATTGCTATCCTTGTCCTCTTTTCTGCCGCATCCCTCTTTCTCGTTTGCCGATCGATTGCATCTGCTCGGCGCACGGGTCCCGGAACGGCGTCGCTATCGCAGAAGTCATCATTCCGGGCGTTATTCTCGTTTTCCTCGCCCTTCTCACTCTTCCCGCCAAGCGCCGCCATCAGCCTCACCGATGACAACAGTACCTTCTTTCCTGCCAGACCAGCGGCATTCGGTCCTCCTTTGCCTGCGAAGGGCTTGAGTGGACAACTTTGGATAGGGAGTGGCTTCTCGGATGAGACCTTGCAAGAGGGTGAAGGAGAGGGCGAGCTCGGTTGCAGCGATATTCCGGGATGGGAAGATGGGAGGTTGAAATCGGCCATCAAAGCAGCAGCACAAGGGTCGGCCAGCAGCAACGCCAATCCGCTTGTTGAAGCCGCAAAAACGCCGGGGATGAGCGACCCAGGGAACAACATGTTGGTTGGCTGGGACGCGGTTTCGAGGAAACGACCTCGTGCCCAACCGAAACCCCCGGACGATGGAACAGACGACTATCTTCACCAAGCCCTTCAGCAAGCGAGGAGCCCTTACAGCAATGAACCAACAGGCTCGGGGATGGACCACGCCGATATTCAGTCGCTGCAAGAATCGGCAGAAATCACCGGCAAGATAGCCTTACTGAGCCGAGGAGGCTGCGGCTTTCTCGAGAAGGTCAAGTGGGCACAGCGTCGAGGCGCCATCGCTCTCATTGTTGGAGACAACCAAAAAGGGGGACCTTTAATTCAGATGTTTGCGCGGGGCAACGTGGATAATGTTACGATTCCCTCAGTCTTCACATCGTGGACGACCGCGCACTTGCTGTCTTCGCTGATGCAACCGGGTAGTGCCATTGAGGATGTTCTTGGGGGGAAGGGAAATGCTCAACTAAAAGTCCGTCATTCCAGCAGCGGCGGGACGAGCAACAATGCGAGGATGCCGCCGTCCTCTCCAGGGGACACGACAACGCCTGGCTCGTTACAGAGATCCGAGAGGTCAACTGTGGCAAGGAGAGGATGGATATCCCGACTTTTTCGCTTGGGTGATACCCAGCATGTTTCCACCGACACGAGTCGGCCACCAACAAGCGGCAGGCTTGACTGGGTCCCGGTCGATGCCTTGGATGACGAGAATAACAAGCTCTTCAAGCCCAGCCTTGACAAGGCGACAAAGGACAGCACGAAAGGCCCTCGCGAGTCTTCCGAGGACGGTTTTGAAATTGGGGTACAGGATTGGCGTGAAGCGGACTACGCAAGAACGGCTGCGCAGAACGATGACGTTCTCAGGCGCGCTGGCGAGGCTGAGAACACGCCCCTTGCCGACATCAATAGACCCAAAGGTGGAAGTATTACTCCGAGCAGCGGTGAATATGTGTCGGAATCAGTGGGAAAGTCTATTTCCTCGGGGCCCAGAAAGTCGAAATCATCTTCAAGTTCGCGGGGCGGACTGCTGTCGAGAATCTTCGGCAGCGACGACGAAGCAAATGAGAACACAGACCACGCGGCCGACAAGACCGGCGGTAGTTCAGCCACGACACCAGCTCCGGCTCCTACAGCTCCTGCCGGTGACGATGCTCATGAGGGCCTCTGGGTCACTATCACACCGACTGGCAGCGCCAGTCCTTTCTTTGACACCCTCTTGGTCCTCGTAATCAGCCCTCTCATAACCTTAACAGTTGTGTATGCTCTCCTTATCTTACGGGTAAAGATCAGGATGCGGAGATGGAGGGCTCCGAAGTCGGTCGTCGATCGTCTTCCGGTACGAACGTATCATACAATCGCCCCTTCTCCAGCCCCGTCACCGGGAAGCCCATCCTCGAAAACACCCTCTCCAAGGAGTTCATCGCCCACAACACCATTATTGCAAAGCTCCTCAGAATCTCAACCGCAGTCTCACGCCGTTACGGGCACTTCTGATTCGGGCGAACCTGTCAGCGCACACTCGTCGTCGCAAGCAAACCGGGCGCCTTCCCGTGGGAAGAACTCGCGTGGTATTTCTAGCGAATGGAAGAAGTACATGGGAAGACAAGTGGAGTGTGTCGTCTGCTTGGAGGAGTATATCGACGGTGTCAGCAGGGTCATGAGCCTCCCTTGCGGACATGAGTTCCACGCTGAGTGCATGTAAGTTGTCAATACCCGCACGACGGGAAATTTCGAGTAGCGTGCTGACGTCAACCAGAACACCTTGGCTCACCACCAGACGTCGCACATGCCCTATCTGCAAAAACGATGTTGTTCGCTCATTAGCCCGTGGTACTTCCTCTGGCCCGCAGTATGAGCCCTTCCGCGAGGACGACTACGAGAGCAGCAGTGGCGAATCTTCCGACACTTATCAGGAGAGGGTCCCTTCTCCAAACGGACTTGAAGACCTTGAGCGCGGCCCTTCCTGGAATCAATCACCCAGACAAGATTGGCACGCAAATCGCAACGATGTGTGGTTCAGCGCTCTAGCGAGCCGTTTTGGGGGAAGCTCATCCTTTTCAACGAGGCGGGACGGCTCTGGAGCTGACCGTGGTCGATAATTGGTGTTCTGCGGATTGGAACACTCCGCTATGGGATACGAGAACATCCTGGCTGAAGCGTTGACAGTGGTTAGCGTACAGGATGGCGTTTTAGCTCATCTGTATTACTCTTTTGGCGGCTGGATGGAAGGTACTGGCGTTTTAGTGCATCGTTTCAAGGCACCGGGACATATTGGTTAGTGGGTATGGGACTGACGCTCGTTTGCTATTTTATTTTGTTTTTAAGTCACGATACCTTGTCCTATTACTTCTGACGACTCGAGATAGCTTGATCGACTTATGGAAACGGCGGGGAAAAGGGCTCGGGGTTACTTGCTAAGGGAATGGTTTGTTTGGCTATTTGCAAATTCCGTTCGGACTACGTCTACATAGCTGTGAGGCTGCTTAAATCAGAATTCCGAGTATTATCAGCTTAGGCCCCTAAATTGGCATTTTCGCGTGCGCTTCTAGAGTTGCGATGTTATAGACTCGGTGCTCGGGCGAACTGGCTGTTGGCGAGGGTGGGAGTGCCAATCACCCCACATTCTTGCTTGGATTGTTGCGCTCACCGCGACTGCCTCAACCTCGAACGCCAACGGTGACCGTACCCCTCTTTGCGGCGATTCAGAAAGATTTCTCGCAAAAACCTTTCTCGATAACTCGAACGCTACACCTTTCTTGGAGTTAGCAAGGAGAACTCCTGCCGGGCTTCCTCAACACTGCCGGGGGTTCTTAGAACGTCCTCTCGTCAATCAGCTAATTAAACCAACGAACATTCCGGTCTCACACTTCTTTGGTTCCATACTTCAAGTGCGCGCAATCATTTCTTTCTCTAAGGTCCAGCAGGGACCCCACCCTGCTTGGATCGTCCCAAGTGATGTCGCGGTATCTCTCTCCATCCAAAATCGGCCTGTTGGCTCTTGTCGAGCTGTACATCAAAGGAGCAGTTCCCAACGATGCCATCATCCCAGTGGTCAGCTTCCTCGCATCTCACCTGCTTGACTGCAGTTTAACAGGGCCGTTCTCGGCTCCTGACGCACAATGGAGGAAGGCCGAGGACACCATTCAGCTTGCCGTCTCGGTCCAGCATTTCGAGCATCTGCTGGCGCCCTTTCCTGCGATCGACCGTCTCCCCGGCCGAAGTCTCTGGGATAGGTTTCTGGAGAAGCTCTGGGGCATTGACTCGTTGCACACGTTGCACGACTTCTTCGACGAGCTTCCGAAATTCCTGGCCAGGACGAAAGCGGAGCTGCGCGAGCTAGAGGCGCGCGGCGAGGAGCCTCCTTCCGGCGTCCTTCTGGCGCGGAACTCACCATTTGGGGTTTTTGTCAGAAGGGCACACCTTGAGTTCACAAAGTTGCAGTTCGACCATGTCGCCGACCTGTGGAAAACGTTTGTCAAGTACCGGCAGCCGACGGCTGCGTACTGGAGACGACGGAACCCTCAACACACCCGGCTCAGTTTTGACTCGGTCCTTCTGGACGGCCAGCATGAGTGGGGACCTCAGACCGACGAGGTTGCGGTGGCGGCGTACGGGAACATGCTCCTCGTGGATGGTCAAGAAAGCGCGCCACCAGTCAGCACCGACGATATTGAGAGCCTGTTGGAGTTCCAGATCGAGCAGGTGCAGAGTAGGCCTCCCTTGGTGATGTGACAATCACGGGACAGACTGGCTGATTCATTCATGCAGGGTACGGAACAAGGGTTCCGCCAAAGATTAGAGACCAGTTCCAGCAACTTCTGAAAAGCAGTCGTGTCGTCCCGAGCTTGTCACACTATCTCAAGTAGGTTGCATACCTCCTGATGCTGTACAGGACTTTGGCTTACCTGGCGTAGCTTTTCCGACTCATGGCGGGCCAGAGAATTTCCCGCGGCGTTCGATCACCTCCACCGCTACTTCGACTACACCATGCAGAACCGGGACCGTCTGTTTTACCAATACGCGCTGCTGAACCTGGCGATTGTGCAATCAGATTTTGGCTGTCACAAGGAGGCCGTGGCAACCATGCTGGAAGCTATCTCGACGGCGAAGGAGAACCGGGACACTACTTGTCTCAACTTTGCGCTGAACTGGTTCTTCCATTTCGGTAAAGCACACCCAAGCCTCGTTAAGGAGCTTGAGGGTAACAGCATGCTCGGAAGCGACAAAGAACTTCTCGCGTTCCTCCGGGCCAAAGCAAAGGAAACGGGCATGTGGATACTTTGGAGTTCGGCGCTTCTAAGTGACGCGAAGCTGGGGCTGGCCAATGGCGAAAGCATCTCTGTCGCAATGGAGAGCATGGCGCGAAGTTCCCAGATCATTGTTGAGAAAAACATCAAATCGATGCTTGGAGCCCAGCTCTCACTGACCCTTGCCTTGTGGGACAGGCTCGGCATGGCCGTCATGTCGAGCATGACGTGCGAAGTCTTCCTCCGCTGCCATGCTCGCGGCTCCGTCTTTGACGACGAGCTGAGATTCGCGTGTAGGATGGCGGGTATGCTAGCTGGCAAGGGGATGTATGAGGAAGCACGCGCACAGCTTGAGCGCGTGGACGTTAACTCGCTCCGCTCAGCAAAAGCTGACCAATACTGGCGACTTTACCGTGGCCTCCTCAAGCTGCGCCGCGACCTCCACCACAATGACCTCGAGTCCGCCGAAACCCTCCTCTCACAGCTCCTCCAGAACACCACCGAGAACATCGAATCCGATATGGTGTTCATCATCGACACGCTCCACATCGAGGCTCTCACCCGCCGCAAAGACTACAATGCGGCTTTCAACAAAGTCGACCGCCTCATTTCCGAGCTTCGCCATGACGATCGCGACGTCTCCTTACGGATCCGCCTCCTCCTACTCAAAGCCCAGATCTTCGACAGCATCGGCCGCCCAGAGCGCGGCTTCACGCTCGCCATGCGCGCAGCGAGTATGGCGTGGCGGGCGCGCCTCCTCTCGCTGCTCTGGCAGGCCGTCGGCGCATTAGCCAACATCCTCAACGCCCTCGGCGAGTTTGCCGCCGCCGAACGTTTGCTTATCTCCGTACTGCCCCGCTGTCTCGAGACCGACGTTGCTTACACGGCCGGCACGCTGTACGACCTGCTGGCGGACGCGAGAGTGGGCCAGGCGGGAGAGATGGTCAATAAAGGTGGCAGTCGGAGTCGCGGTGGCGGAGCGCCGTCGCCGGAGAGGGTTGCGATGATGGATCGGGCGCAGAAGGCGCTAGATCAGGCATTCAAGTGCTTTTCTGCGGTGGAGGATGTCACCAAAAGGGGTGAGATCATGGCGAAGAAGGCTACGCTCTTCAGGGCGAGCGGGGATCTTGCGAGGGCTGAGGAGTGTGCAGATACATATTTGAGATTGTGGGATGAGATTTTGGTGGGAAAGGGGTGACGAACGGTCAAAGGGAGGAGCGGAGAGGTTATCAGTAGTATGTTGGCTGAAACGTATGGAGACGGCCGATGTTCCCTTGTTGGCCCTGGCTGATTTGCAGGACAAGTGTTTGTCAATCCAAGTGCCTAAGAGCAAATTCGTCGTGTGCTGGTACATTGCTCGATGTCTGCTTACACTGCTCGAACCTTTAGCATGGACTCAGAAATATGTTACCACGGACAGTTCTGGGCAAACGACGACGCAACAAAGCCGCATAGGCACAGCACACGAGATCCATCAGCGGCGAGCCCCAGATCACTGGAGTTCAATTCTTCGACTCTAGGAAACATATACAGTTGGCTGGCTATTTGTGCCGTCTCTCTTGGAACCATCTACGTAACCACCTCTCCTTTGTCCTCGGGAAAACGGAATGACCGCTGCCCGGGTTATTTGTCTAGGTGGTCTTGTCCTTGTTGTGGTAGTTGACCGAATCGTTCCAGCTGTGAGTCAGGATTAGCAAAGCTGCCCAAAGATCAAGTCTCTCCATTCCGTCTTCGTGTGGCGGAATGGTCTGCCGGAGTATACACGTACAAGAGGGTCTGTTCGGGGCTTCTGTTAGCTTCTTGATTCACTGGCGCACACACCCAAGCCAGTTCGATAGTACGTACCTTGTCACCATCGCCCCATTGGTAGTTCTTGGTGCGAATGTTCTGGTAGGGGTACTCGACGCGCTCCTCGAGAGGGGGCATGTGCGACCAGTGCTCCCAGTGCTCGTTCCAGAGAATGTATGCGTTCACGCCGCTGAGAAGAAGGGCGGGGGGGACGGCGCTGTTTGGGTAGCGGTGTCAGTTCATCTGCTCGCCCTGTGATGTGCTGTTCTTGCTGAATCCGTCCTCATTGCCCTCCTCTTGTGACCTTCAGTGACTCAATTCCTCCTCTTCTGCGGTTGTTTCTGGACCGGCATGCAGTCGGTTCGGGCATTGCGGCGGAAAGTCACGAAAACCACGCATTGGAAAGGCCAGGGAGGGAGATGGCATACTAGAGGGAGATCTTGCGCCAGAGCTCTGCTTCTCTGTCAGCTCCCGAGTCAATTGGCAAAAAAAAAAAAAAAAAAAAAAAAAAAAAAAAAAAAAGGACGCATAGGGCATCCGCACCAGTCGTGTGGCCGGCGTGCTCCTTCACGGCGCGGCGCTCGCGGACGAAGCTGCTCTCGGTCTCGGTGCTGGCGAAGCGGCGCTGGGCCTGGGCGCGGAGCTGCGCGTTGAAGCGCGGCACAGCGCGGGCAATCTGGCGCTGCACGAACATGGCGACGGATTGTTTTCGGCGAGGCGCTCGATTGGGGTGGTGTCGGGAGTGGTTTGTCAATGGAGTGCAGGTGAGCTTCGAGGTTTCGGGCAAAGATGGATGAAGCAACCGTTGACCCGCTTTTGCTGGTCGTGAGGTCAGGCCCGAATCAGCTCATTTTCGGCAACACCTCGGGTTTGTGTGAGGCAGGTGCTTCACTGTGCACGAGCCAAGAGCTTGGCAAGACTGGATGACATAAGGAGCCCAGAAGGGGAACATGACCTGATCAGGTGACTTCGCGATCGGCAGGTGCGTTGCGTATGGCGCCTGCCCCCTCCACATTGTCGCGAACAGAACGAAGATCGAGGCGTATTCTAAAAATCCGCTTCTTGTTAAACGCCAATGTGAATAAATGAGGACCGATAAGGAATATGCTCGAATACTAGTGATGCGCCGTCCAGATCGTACGGACTTTAAGCCACAGTTTCCACCTTGAATTGTTTCTCTGTCCTAGACCAACCTCTGGAATACCGTCAAGCTTCGTCACTTGATGGAAACCCTCGCTATCCCGCTCATGAACCACTCTGCTTGCCAGTCGCTCACGGCATTTCAACAATCTTCTTGGTATTGTACCGAAACGTGACGTGACACCACCGGTCGGTTCTGGCTTGCAAGTCGACATCAGCGCATCTGTCCACGCCTTGCGGAAGCTACGGGCAGCCACAATGCCGCTTCGAATTACGACATGGAACGGTACGGGACTCTGCTCGGAGCGAGACTGTGCAAAGAGGTATTAATCTCGATGCAGTTAACGGCATTCGGAATCCGTTTAGCTACCAACCATGGCGCGAGAAGCGCACATTCCAGGTATGATGCGTGACTTTCACCAGCCGCGGCCGGGCTGACTTGTTGTAGGCTATGTTCGACACTCTGGAAGCGGACATCGTTGTGATGCAGGAGACCAAAATTCAGCGGAAAGATCTTCGGGACGACATGGTGTTGGTGCCGGGCTGGGACGTCTTCTTCAGTCTCCCCAGATACAAAAAAGGTTTGCCATCCCCAACCACTTCATTCCCGGTCTTTCTTCTTAACACAGATTGCAGGCTACTCTGGTGTGGCTGTCTATACCCGCACCTCCAAGTGCTGTCCGATTCGCGCAGAAGAAGGCATCACTGGCGCTCTCTGCCCCCCAAACTCCTCGACCAAGTTCCGAGATCTTCCTGCAGACCAGCAAATTGGCGGATACCCGCTTCCTGAGCAACTCTCGGATTCCATTGACGAACAAACGCTCGACTCGGAAGGGCGCTGCATCATCCTAGAGTTCCCTGCCTTCGTACTTATTGGCGTGTACAGCCCCGCCACCCGAGATGAGACAAGGACGGAATTTCGCGAGGCGTTTATCGATGCTATGGATGCCAGGGTTCGCAATCTTGTTGCCATGGGCAAGCAAGTCTTTCTCTGCGGTGACCTAAATATCATACGTGATGAGCTAGACGCTGCAGGCTTGCCAGAACGCCTGCGGAAAGAAGGCGTGACGCTGGAAGAGTTCTTCGCAACGCACTCACGACGGTTCCTGAACCAACTGGTGTTTGGCGGCCGCGTCATCGGAGAGAGACAGCAAGGGCGTGAACAGCCCGTTCTATGGGATCTCTGCAGGGAGTTCCATCCAACTCGTGCTGGTATGTACACCTGCTGGGAAACGAGGAAGAACGCGCGGCCAGGGAACTTTGGAAACCGGATAGATTATGTGCTGTGCAGCTCTGGAATTAAGGACTGGTTCATCGACTCCAATATCCAGGAGGGCCTGCTGGGATCCGATCACTGTCCCGTATATGCTACGATTGCCGACACTGTCGATGTCGGTGGCTCCCAGGTTCACATTGAGGATATCATGAACCCTCCGGGCATGTTCAAGGACGGCGTGCGCCAACGAGAATGGTGCCAGAAGGACCTCCTTCCTATATCAGCCAAGCTCATCCCTGAGTTTGACCGCCGACAGAGCATAAAGGACATGTTCTTCAAGAAAGCCTCCGCGTCGGCGAAGACGACATCCAGTCCCAACACGATTAGCTCCCAAAGTACACCCACCGACACGGTACCGGGCGGAGGGAGCGACGAGCCACAGAGAGATAACGCTGCCTCAATGTCGCAGGCGATTGATCAGCCAGCATCTACAGCGACGCTCCCCAACACAGCTTCGAATAACATCGCTTCCGTGCCGCCACAAAAGCCCATCCTCCAAAAGCGGCAAGCCGCATCCTCAACGTCTCCGAACCGGCCTCAGAAAAAGGGAAAACTTGCGCTCAGCAGGGAAAGCTCCTCGAAGACGACCTCAGGCTTTTCGCAGAGCAGCTTGAAAGGGTTTTTCAAGCCCAAGACACCGACCCCAAACGCCACAGCTGCCATTGAGGTTGGTAACACCACAAATCCTGCCATCACTCCCGACCGAAACCCAGCGGAGCCAGAATCAAAGCAAGATACCCCCGCCAATCAGGGGAATGGCAGCCAAAGTACCAAGAATAGCACTGGAGACTGTGTCGGTGAGAGCCCGAGGCCCGAGAGCTCCTTCACAGATGAGGTCTTCGACCCCATCCAGGCGAAGGAGTCTTGGTCTAAGTTACTTGGGAAGCGGGTGGTTCCAAAATGTGAACACGGAGAGGATTGCCAGATGCTGGTCACTAAGAAGGCCGGTGTCAATTGCGGTACGTTTTCTCGGTTTTCGTCTCCCATTGCACCACGCCCAGAGCAACATCTCTCAACCTAACCCTCTCTTCTTTCTAAGCTTGTAGTCTCCGCGTCTCTGGTGTCCTATTCTCATCATTGCTGTCTCTGTGATCCTGCTGACCCATCCACAGGAAGGGCGTTCTTCATGTGTGCCCGTCCATTGGGCCCCTCGGGAGAGAAAGAGCAAGGAACCGAGTTTCGTTGCCGGACTTTCATTTGGAGCAGTGACTGGAATGGGCGACAATGATGGCATTGAAGTAGGAAGGCAGCATTACGTCGCGTTGCTTATTAACTCGGCTTTTGCACCGGAGACACGGGATTGGGAGAGACATGGAGTCGTCGGTCGTTCTTTTGTGACTCGGACCTGCAGCCCTCTGAATGCTTCAAAGACACCCCTTGATCTGGCTCCAGGAATTCGCGTAATCCTTGTGCTCTGCGCCAGTGGGTACCCAAAACGGCGTGCCAGCCTTTTGTGCTCGGCGTCTCTCGCGACTGCAGCTGTGGCGTTCGGGGTGCAGTTCCGCGTACGAGTTGCTGCTTTGAGGCGTGTACGCTTGAACCTTGTTTCGAGTCGTCAAGCATGTGGTTTGGTGCCTCCAAGTTTCGGTGTCGCGGCAGCTGCGTGGCATCATGACCTGCTCATTGGGAATCTGCGGCTTGAGCTGGTGAGCCGGGTAAGGTCCCGCTTTGAGGCGTACCAGATATTGCGAGAAAGCCTTGTCCTGTGGAATTTGCCAATGTTCGTGATAAGCCGCGTGGATAGATGTCGCACAACAGTCTCGCACTCAGCGGAACAGTTGATTTGCGGCCAAGTCTTGATTGCCAGAGTGCTATCTAATTACCAGTCGAGCCCATCCCAGACCCATGTTATCAACTTTGCGAATGCCTTCAACAACCATGCCAGATACAAACAACTGCCGATAGATGATGGTGTCGGCTACTGATCCATCTCGTTCCCGATTCCTTTCCCCTTCCAAGAAACGAGTCCCAGAAGTTCGTCTCCAAGAACCTAATCCCAGAGCCCATCGTGTCCGAGTTTCTCCTCCCCAGAGAACCTAATCACAGGGAATAGCACGACTAACCATCAAAATCAACCAAATGCTGGCGGTGATCTTCTCCCTCCAACAAATGTTCCTCAATGGCTGTTGTTTCATAGTAATGAAAGCACAGTGAAGACTCCGCCGCGCCCAAAGGAGAAAAAAACAAGCAATTGTTGAGTTGCACCACTCCCTTAGTTTCTCCGAACCACATTGCTGCGATTGACAGCCGGGAATTGGCCAAATACAAAGCGCTCTTGCTGCAAATTGATCTGTTGCCGAATGGAGGTTAGCATCAGACTCGAAAGATTGGGGTTGGTAATGGACACTATGGGTGATGTATTGGAACTGACCTCCCTGTCATTTTGGGTGCAAATGTCTTCTCCCCCCGTCTCTTTTTTTTGTTGTGTTTCTGAGATCAGTGCTTCTTCTAGGCTGCTGCTTGACCGAGCGGTGAAAAAAAGAAAAGAAAACTGAAATCAAGGCTGCTGAGTCGAGTGATCCGAATCTATCAAGGTAGGTGACAATGGGGGGATTCCGGGGGCTGCAGAATCGTGAAGCATTCAGATTCCGTTCAGCATCTGAGCCAGATCCGCCTCGATGTCCCAGTTGTCAATCAGTTCCTCGATAGTGGGGTAGTGGCCGGCATTCAAGGCCGTGCCTTCATCAGGCGGAGTTTGGGTCTCCTCAGCCGGAACCTCATCCGTAAGGGTGGGTTCGGTAGGCATATTGGCGCCAGGCAACAGATGAAGGGGATTCCAGCCGGGCTCCACGACCGGAGGCAAAAAGCGCTGAGCGGCGGGGATACGACGGGTGATGTCGCTGTTAGGTATAATGCCTGCCTTGTCGTTGTTGACTTGAGCGCTGTGATGAGCGTTGTGCTCGAAAGGCTGAGCACGAGTAGGGGAGGAAGACGTAGAGAAGTAAGGCTGAATGGGAGGGATTTCAGGAGCATCAGACGCCCGACGAGTCGCCCGGCGGCGAATCTCAGACGGCTTACGAGGTGCATAGCGGTAGTTGGGATGCAGCGCCATGAAATGTGCCTTGACTTCCTGAGCTTTCTGGTGGTACTTGGCCCGAACCTCAGGGCTCTCACTCTTCCACATTGCTCCTGTGATGACGGCTGGGAAACATTAACCTCTGAACCTTAAAGCTCACGAATAACTTACAGATTTCATTGTTGTGGAGGTTTGGGTTTTCAGCCTTGACCACATTGTGCTTATCCTTGCGATAGAGAATGTAGGCGTTCGGAGGTCGAGGAATTCTGATCTCTGGCGGCGGCATATGTTTTTTCTTAGGATCCCAGATGGGGATTGTGCCGACAATCGTGACGTGCGGGCGGATGATTTTCTTAGGGCCTAAAATCCAAACCTTGGGGTTGTCGGCGTCGCGCGCGAACATCACGTCTTCGCCAAGATACTTGCTAATGCGAATGTAAGATGAAGTCTTGACGGAATAAATTAGGAATTTCAATTGAACTTACCTCATCTCCTGCGCGAGCTCGATCTTGACCGCAAAGGGGATGATGCGAAACATCTCGTCATCCATAATGATGACCTTCATGGAGTTCCAATGGCCCAGCTGGATAGCGAAGTGGTTCCAGTACTTCTGGCCGAGAAGTTTGGCCATCGCCGGATCGACTGACTGAGCCGCCAATTGAGCTGCCATGTCGGTTGCCATCTTGGCTGATGATTGTTGGAGTTGTCGACTGGTGAAAATTGTTGGCTCAGATGTACCGTTATAGAAAAGCCTCTGCAATTTGGGGATGTGATTCGAATGGAACAAATGGGTTTAGAGGAGGAAAGGGAAAAGAGCGAAAAACGATTGCATGCGGAACGCTGGTCTCAACAGAGATCGATATTGCAGGCTTGATGGTTGGGAAGCTGAACGATTCTCGGAAGAGAATATGGTTCTCCCTGAAGTGGGAGAATTTGAGAAATGGAGGGGGGTGTGTGCTGAGGAATTGCTGGGGTAATATTCGCCAGTGGTCCGAAGAGGGAGGGCGTGAAAGAAGGAGGAAGAGGGCGGGGCAGATGCGGACCGCTCGGGAACCGTTTGTTTATTCACACGCAGCCACAATAGCATTCTTTACCTCTCTATATCTATTCACAAGGTGTGAATAGGGTGACTTGAGAATAGTCACAACAAAATCCTCGAGGACTTTAACGGACAAATCTTGCTCCCTTGAAGAAGACTTTCATACACCGAGACAAAACAAGGGTAGAGATACTACGCATACTTTTTCTGGGATCATTTGAACGTAACCTATAAATCGAAACTCGATCCATGAAGTTCTCTGCGAGTTTCTCGGGTCGTTGGCCTACCATGAGATGTCAACTAGTAGGCTGAGTGGGTATTGAGTGATAAGCGACACCGAGAAAAAAGAGCAGGGGCGCAAAACTGCTTATGGATTTATGCTGAAGGACGATATTTGATTTTGGCAAACCCATTTCATACTAAAGCTGCTCAATGTTTTGTCCAACATGTCTGGAATCATCAAGGCTGTATTAGATTGCCGTCGTAAACGAGCCCTTGGTGTTAAAGTGGTCGTATGAGTTACCAATTGCCAACCTAATGAGCCCTAATCACTAATTAGTGGGTTCATTTTCATTAAGTATTTAAGACAAGCCTGATTTGCATTAAGCAGAACTACTATTTAAAGTGAAGACATAATTATCAACAGCAGGCTTCATTTAGTATAATATCTATGACCACCTTGGTTAATCTCTGAGAATATTCCTCTGGAGTAGTAACTTATCATCATGCTTCTAAACTGCTCCGTTGGTATAGTCAAGATGGAAGTTACCTAAATCATGATATTATTCTGGGTCTCGCAGGATGTGACTGTTATGGATCTCTTGGAAAATATCTACCCACTGCTATAGGCGACACTTTCAGAAACGGGCTGGTCCCTTACGAGGTACGTGATGTTCAAATTCGTCGTGTCCTCTTCGATCCGCGAGTTTCTATCCGACGAGGACGTAACACTGCAAGAATGGCTCCAATTTGCCATCAAGCACATGGGAATCGTCGTCCGGGAGAGCTACCTGGCGACCCTTGGCTGGGAACTCGTGCAGGACGAAGACGGCACACACAAGATTGAGCGGGCAGCGGCTCGAGAGGTGCAGAGCTACCTTCAGCCGACCAACGGGCTCGGGCTCTTCATGAACTGCCTCAACGACGGCCTGCCGGTATCCAACCCGCTCCCGATCATTGCGAAGCTGTCCGGCTTGACCAACGACATCATCTGCATCAACAACACGCAGTCGGGCGCCGCGGCAAGATCGACCGACACCATGGAGGGCTTCCGCCAGTTCGCAAAGAACCATCCGCATCTTGCCATGTCGGCGCTCTTCCAGGTCCCCGCGGCCCACCCGCTGATCACGCAAGGCGTCACCGTGCACCAGTTCCCCGAGAGCGCAGGCTTCCCCGCCACCGAACCGTTCCCCATGGCCCAGAGCGATGACCCGGAGCTTGACGCAATGCTGGACAGAATCTTCCAAGGCGAGGGCAACGTGGGCATCGGCAACCAAGCCAACTTTGGAAAGGAGCGTCTGATGATGAGCACGAGCATGAGCATGGGCATGGGCATGGGCATGGGCATGGGCAATGGCACGACCGGTAAGGAATCAGATATCCTCGAGAGATTCCGATGCTGACCAAAATTTTACAGACTTCAATTGAGACAGCTCTCTCCAGCCAGCGACAGGTGCGACCGTGGTCAGATCTGCGAGCGCGGCCACGAACGCCGCTAAGAAAACGATCTATCCTACAAAACTGGAGCGCAGATGGCGGGGCTGTGCGGGCATCTCTGTTGCCACAACTTTTTGTCAAGGAAAAGGAGACATAAAGGAACACGAAATCGCCATGCTATTGGCCAGATTTTCCGGCGGCGGCACCGGCTCTCTAATCCGTGTGCTTTTGTGGGAGCGCGTGCTCGCTTCACTCGGGCCAAGGCGCTTTCTGGGAGAGCGGAGCGCGGAAAAGTTGCGCCACCATTTATGTGCCTTGCAAGGAACGGGATTGCTTCGACATGATCGTACAGTCAGTCACTCGGTCGAGGAGTGCAAAGATGCGAGGACAAAGACGAAAAGAACAAGAGAAGGTCCAAAGCGGCAACTCAACTCGACTTAGAGAAGCCGCGAACTGTAACCCACCACATTCCCTGCA
This sequence comes from Thermothelomyces heterothallicus, assembly GCF_042370625.1. Taxonomy (NCBI): domain Eukaryota; kingdom Fungi; phylum Ascomycota; class Sordariomycetes; order Sordariales; family Chaetomiaceae; genus Thermothelomyces; species Thermothelomyces heterothallicus. The sequence goes on along the minus strand of NW_027192563.1, from coordinate 318,776 downwards.
CCCCTCGCCAGGCAAATTCCCCTCTTCCTTTTGTTCTCTCTTTCGCCATGCATCTAGCTTCCAAATCCTCCCACTCCCACTTGTTCCAAAAACACACAAAGTACAGGACACACAGTGAAAAGTGACAGGACGAAATTCGCACATCCCTCTCTGCAAGGGAGCAAAGCCGTATCAGCCCGTAGGGACAGAGCGACCTGTCGTCGATTTAAGCAAGGGCCCCACCCTTCGCTCGCCAGGGTTCAGCCTGCTAGTGGGTTAACGCTACTGCGCTGCCGATCTGCAACCAATCCGGGAATCAGCCGCAGGCGCGGTGGGGGTGGGTTGAAGTGGGGTGAGTTGCAAAAGGCGGACGTTGGCGAGCGAGAGTTTCGCTTCGCGCGGTCGCCCCTGGTTCGTCCTTTCCCCCTTTCTGCGATGAGCCAAGCCCGGTGGGACCCCGGTTCCAAGCTCCGCCGCAGGCCTTGTGTCCCGTCATGTGCATTACATCGCATCGCACCGCATCGCATCGCATCGCATCGCATCCATTTGCATGGGCATTACGGCAGGTTCTTGGGAGCGCACGTGTATCCGTATGCATGTGTGTATGAATGCACTTACTCGCTTGAGGGTGGCTTGGCAGGGCGATGGGCGATCGAATGCTGGCCTTTTGGTCGTGTTTGCAATTGATCTCTTCCCAGATTGGAGGAGTCAGAGCGGTGGAGGGGTACATACATACATGCATACGTTAGTCGGATTGAGGGGACCAAGTCTAACTGCCTTAGGGCTGAGTGTTTGCTCTTTTTGGGGAGGCTGGCTGTCCAGCTGGCGAAATTTAGAAGGGTGAGCAAACACCTTGGGCGGGTGCAATGTGGGGCGAGGTGGCCAGGTTTGGCCAGTCCAGGCACTGTGGGAGGGGGGTTGTGGAATAGCGAACGACACGGTGTCTTAGGTCACTTCCCTCCTTGCCTTCTCTCATATCTACGGATTACACACTATGTAGCAGCCTAGGTAGGTATCCTCGTCGTTATCACCCGCCGACGAAAGGCACGGTCAATTTCTTTTCCAGTTGAGATTTACGAGGTTTCTAGATGGGAAAGGGTGGCGATGAACACGCAATGCCGCGCAGTGCATCCAGAGACGTCCTCTGCTTCACCAGGGGGAGATGGATTCTTATCAGAAACATGAGACCCGTGTGCAATCAAGAGATGGAGTGGGGATGGGGGAAGAGGTACCGGGTAGCAGGGACGGTCCCGCAACCGATGCGGCGCGATCGCGGATGGCACGAGAGTCGGACTTTAAAAAAGGACAACCTCGGCCGCACCTGAGGCTCGCAGAAGCCAAGATACCCCAGTCTCGACATTGAGGATTGAGTTTTGACGACACGAAGACGATTCCACAGACAGCGCGCCCAAGAAGAGTTTCCAAGGTATTACTCACAAACTACATACGGCGAAGGCGAAAAAAAAAAAAAAAAAAGGGAGAATGACTGCCGCCAACCATACCCACGACGACGCTCAACTTCCACCATCCGTCTACATCCCAGCTCCTTACTCTTCGCGATACGAAATCTTGCGCATTTCTCCGAGCCGCTGGCGCGCAGCAGACAGGGCGTTCTCGAGTTGCAGAATTTCGACCTAGATAGCGAAAGGGAGTCAGCGGCTGCTCGGTGCGGATTGCTTCTACGGTGAACGACAAGAGGAAGGATCTGGGGGCGACATGAACTTACCTGCTGCTCCATCTCGCGCACTTTGAACTCGTGCGCACCCAGCTTGGAGTAGTCGATCTTCTCCTCTCCCGCGTGGCGGTCCTTGATCATTTCCTGGACCTGGCGGACAAGGGCGCGGCAGGCCGCGCCGACTGCCTTGCTGGCTTGCTCCAGGTTCTCTTGGCTCTTGCTCATGAAGCCGGCCTTGACGCGGCTGGCCGCCACTAGCTGGGCCGTCGACGCCGCTACGTCGTTGGATGCCACGATCAGCTGTTCCGGGCTGTTGCGGTTCGAGAGCACGCCATCGGCCGTCTCGATGAGCGTGTTGGTCGACGACGCGACCGCCTTGGCCGCCGAAATGAGGCCCTCCGTCCACCGGTTGTTCTTCTTGTAGAACGCGGTGCGCGAGGAGGAGCCCCGCCCTGCCTGAACAATCTCCTGTTGCGTAACGGTGGCCGCCTTGATGAGCTGCGCGATGGCCGTGGTGATTGCCATGGCAGCGTCCAGTATCGAGTCGTGGACCCGGAGTTCGTAAGTAGTATAACCGTCCCGGGGCTTCGTCTTCAACTTGTTCAGGCGCTCAACCGCTGCCTGAACGGCGTCGGCCGCCCTGCTGAGCTCTTGGTCGACGATGTCGCCCAGATCGCCCTTGCTGGCAAGCTTGCCGAAGCCGGGCGCGAAGCCTTCGACAACCTTGTTGAGCTTCTGTAAATTCATTTGAACTTCGTGGTTGCCGTTGATAACAACGTCCGTCTTTTGCATCGGATCCATGCCCTCCAGGCGGAAGCTGAGCAAGCTACGGAAGAACATGACGGTGGCGTGGGCCGACTGACGGGCGCCGCTGATCAGGAGATCGCTCTTGCTCTCGTCGGTGGCCAGGCGCGTCAGACCCTTCGCGTTACTGCAGACGTCCGCGATGGCACCGGAGAACACATTGACATTCTTGATCAGCTCCGCATGGCTGCCGTTGGGCCCGTCGGCGATGAAGTTGTTGAATGACGTCGCAAACTCGGTAGCGCTAGCGGCCGCCTTCTCGATCTGCGACAAGACGTAAGAAGGTGACGCGTTCTGGTTGCCAGCTTGCATGGTCGAGTCAAGCTCGTACATGGCGTCGTCGACGCGCTGTACCCCTGACTGGAGCACCGAGTCGATGATCTCATTGATCTTTTCCATCTGGGCGAGGATCAAGACATCCAGTTGACTATCGAGAGCCTGGTCTGATGTGCCCTGGTTGTTCTTCAGCTCGTTGAGCTCGAGCAGCGTCTGGTCCATGCCGGCTTTGTAGACCTCGAGCTCCTCCTCCTTCTCGCGAAGAAGGGCCTCCAGATCAGAGTTGCCCTCCCGCAGCTTGGCCTGGGCCTCCTCCAAAGCGCGCGACTTGTTGCGCAGCGCCTCCTCCAGATCCGCCACCTCGCGGTTGTACTTAGAGAGCATGGTGGAGAGCTCGCTGCCTTTGCTCCTCTCCAGATTGTCTGCGCGGTCCAGGGCCATCCGGAGCTCTCGCTTCAGCTTTTCCACTTCGTCCTTGTTGGCGCCAGCCAGCCTATCCTTCTCGTGAAGGGCGCGATCGCGTTCCCGGATCATGTCGGCGAGCTCTAGGTTCTTCGTCTTGATCTCGCGCTCCAGCTTCTCCCGTCGGTCAATCGCCTCCTGAGCGGAGGCAGCCTTGAGCTGTACCGACTTGAACTTCTGGAGCAGGTCAAGATGCTCATGGCGGAGTTGGGAGTACAGCTTCGCCAAGGCCTCGTACTTGGTTCTCCACGTGTTGACTTGCTCCTGCAGTGCTCGGATCTGGTCATCCTTACTGCTAATTTGCTGCCCATAGTTGTTCTGAATCTGCTGCAGCTCTCCTTCTAAAGCCTTGACGCGTTGGTCGTACTGCTGCAGCATCAGTTGATCGCGCTCATACTGTGCCCGCGCATTAAGGTTCTCTTGCTCGAGCTCGGCAAGCCGACCTTGTGTCTGCCATTGCGCTTGTTGAGCCCTCAACGCTTCCTGCTCACGCTGTTGCTGCTCCAACAGCCGCCGTTGTTGCTCCTCAAATTCGCGCTGCGCCTGCAGTTGGGCCTGCTGCTGCGCGAGAAGCGCCGCTTGTTGCTGTGCTTCCAACACACGCTGCTGCTCCTCGAATTCCCGGTTCTGCCTATCCAGCTCATTTTTCCAGAACTCATTGATCTCGTCCGGCTCCTCATTCTTCGGTGGTGGCGGGGGCGTTGGTTGCTTCTCAATCTCCTTCTTCGGGCGTGCAGGAAGCGCAGGCGCATTGTCGTCTTCTGCGAGCAGGTTGGGCGGGTCTTGCGGCAGCTTTGGAATGGTGATGAGGCTCGTGAGATAGCGGAGATTGGAGCACTCGTAGTAGAACTTGACGAGGCGGTAGTGTTGTGCATCATATCTTTGTCGGAGGGGTTCCAAGGCCTCGTTGTCACCCGTAGCTAGGCAGCGTCAGTTGGAAGAATGATTCCTCTTCAATCCTGCGATAAGGAGATTTACTTGAGTGCATTGCCCTGAGCATGCTGGTAATGAACTTGTAGATGCCGTAGCTCTCGGTGACGAGAGGAACGAGAGCAGAAATCCTGCACTCGTTGTTACCGACGTTGCGGAAGTGCGAGAATATCAGCTTCTGGAACTGGTCGATCTTGTCCTGCAGGGTCATGAGGTCCGTGATGGTCTCGTAACCCTCATTGGGGTCATTGATCGCCTTGAGGCTAATGTACTCCTCGTACTCGAAGGTGCCGTTGAACTCGGGATGTTGCTTGTGGAACGACAACTTGGCGAGCAGGTAATGGACGTATTCCCTGATCAAGGGGCCGTAGCCACGCATGCCCTCGCCGGCCATTCCGCGGTTCAGACTGTCGATCCACCCCCTGTTTGCCATTGCCTCTCTCAGAGTTACCGGGTGACCCTCTTGGAGAACCTTGTGGACCGTAATCAGGGCCTTGAATGTCTGGACCTCGTCGGCCAGGATGGGTTGGACCTTGAGGCCGGCCCAGAAAGACTGGGACGACTTGTGATCCCAAGTGTAGACGATACAGCTGCGGACATGTTTGCGCTTCGGGGCAGTCTCATCGGGGCTTGTCGCTTTCTTGATGTTGATGGCCAGCTCGGCCTCGGACCTGCGCGGCATGCCGGGTCAGTCTGCAATGCTCGAAGGTTTGGATGCGCGCTGACGACTCATGGAGTCCGAGCGGAAGCGGAAGCGGAAGCGGAAGCGGAAGCAAGCGCAAACGGACTTAGTGTGGTCAAGGCTGCGGATGGTAGCCATGCTGGGCACCTATAGAGTGCCGCCGCGTTGGTCGGTGGATGCGCGAATCAGAGAGGTTCGGGAAGAACGAAACCGCAAAACGGCACTGGGCAACTCGGATCATAAGAGAACGAAGTGCAGGTGTCAGGGGCGACAGATTCCGCGCATCCGAAACCCCGCGCGGTGGATCGTGGGAGTAGAAGCTGTTCGGCCGAGAGCGGGTAGTTAGGAGTGACGTCGGGGAAGTCGACGTGCTCAACAAAGGGAGGGAAAAAATTGGGTGCTATTAATCCGTAGAGGTACCTGAAATGAGCAGCGGATCTGGAGCTCGCCTCCTTATCGTCGTCAGCCAGGCTTGGAAGTTGCGCGGCGACTTGCCTTGAATGTTGAAATCAAGCAGCCAATCATATGTGACACAGGAGATGCTCGACGGGCCGTCGTGGGGCGGTCAGCTGCCATGAATTATTCAAGCGGGGGGGCATGAGCCCCAGCCCCGCCAACCCTGCCAAGCCCGCCCGCTATCCGTACTACTGTGTAGTTATCCGTAATCCGTACATAACTACGGATTACTGTGTGGTACTTGTTCATCCTTGGCAGATGAGGCTCGTCATTGCAAGGCTACCATCAACTGAGCTTGTCACGAGGCGTAGACTCAATCACCTGAATCCGCTCTTCGGCTAGCCAGCCCTTAAATCTCCGCTTCCTGGCATGCTCTGCCTCGATACTTTTTGAGTTCGTCCAACATTTACGGATAGAACGCTCCCATAGCTTCCGGCCAAGAAAACAGTCCGACCCTGACAGGTACCTCTCGGAAGAAAGAGCCCTTGTCGATCATTCTAAAAGGCCCAATAACAACCCCACCCCCGCGCCTCAGCCAACGCACTCTCGCCATCTCACGAACACCAACCCATCTGCAACCATGAACATCCTTTACTCAACAGTCAACAGCCTGCGAGACAGGTATACGCCGGCGAGCCATACCTCGACCTTCCGTAAGACAGGCGAGATCACTCCCGAGGAGTTTCTCGCCGCGGGCGATTATCTGGTCTTCAAGTTCCCCTCCTGGTCGTGGGCCGATGCCGAGACCCCCAGCAAGCGCATCAGCCATCTTCCGCCGGGGAAGCAATACCTGGTAACACGCCACGTCCCCTGCCACCGCCGCCTCAACGACGACTTTGCCGGCGATGCGGGACATGAGGAGGCCGTGGTGGAGGGAGGCAAGAACAGCGACGATGATGGCTGGCTGCGGACCGGCGGCCTGACCAGCTCCCAGCCGCTCAAGGTGCGGGAAGTACGGACGGTAGATGATTCCGGCAATATCGGCGACCGGGAGGTCATCGACGAAGACGATATTCCAGATATGGAGGATGAAGAGGACGACGAGGCCATCATCCGGGATGCCGACGGGGACGGCAAGAGCAGGTGAGCGAACCGTCGTCGAGCCGCTAACGATGCGCGCGCATACCGTACTGACTCATTTCGGTTTTTTCTTTTTTCCCCTTTCAGCGGACGGCGGACATACTCGTTGTACATCGTCTACTCTCCGTGGTACAAGACCCCGCGGATGTACATGTCTGGCTACCAGCCCAACGGCGAGCCGCTGCCTCCGCACCTCATGATGGAGGATATTGTGGGGGACTACAAGGACAAGACGGTGACCCTGGAGGACTTTCCATTCTTTGCGAACAGCGTGAAGATGGCGAGCATACACCCGTGCAAACACGCTTCCGTCATGAAGACCCTCCTCGACCGGGCTGACGCGGCGCTCAAGCTGCGGAGGGAGAGGCAAAAGGCGGGTCTAGCCGCTGGCAGCAACCAGGGGTTGGAGGGGTTGGAGAGTGAGATCGCCAACCTGAACGTCGGCGGTGCCGATGCCTCCAGCGACAATAACGATGAGTGGGAGGAGGTACAGCACGACATTGCTGATCAGGAAGTTGCCATCCGGGTAGACCAATACCTGGTCGTGTTCTTGAAGGTACGTCTCTCGGCCCCTTGGCCACTCTTCACCTCCAGCAGGAGATGCGGCTTACACGGAATACCAGTTCATTGCTAGCGTGACACCCGGGATCGAACACGACTTCACAATGGGAGTCTGATTGTCTTTTTTTTTTTTTTTTTTCCGATGATGTCTTTTGCGTTGGGTTGACACGGGAAGGGGGGGGGGTGTTGTCTGATTTTAGCTTGGCTCATTCTACGACTTGATGATAGTTGGGACCAGAGGGCAAACGGGAGTCCTAGGCGCACAGTAGTAGGCAAGAGGATACAATGACAGGCGCGGAACAGGCGCGGAACAAGACGCCGGGAATTCATTCACAGATTGAAGTCATCTTGATAATAACAAGACATGCATGCATCTCGACTGCTCTCAATCCCCGCCTCCGTCTTCGTTCCCTCCCACCGCCTCTTCCTCCTCCTCGCTGACTTCTTCCCCGGCCTCTATCGCCTCCTGCCTCCTCTTCGCCGCCCGCTCCCTCTTCTTGTCCAGTAGTTTCTGCAGCTTCTTGGCCGCGTTGAACACCCCGTTCGTGCCCGCCCCGCACGCCGCGCAGCTCGGATCCCGCCGGTACCGCCTGAGCGCGCACCCCTCGCAGAAGTAGTGCCCGCACCGCGTCACCACGGGCGACTTGTACGGGCCCCGGCAGATGATGCACGCGAAGGGTATGTTGTCCAGCATGGCCGCCTCCGCCAGATCCGCATCGTCGTCTTCTTCTCCACCTTTGCCGCCGCCGCCGCCTTTGCTGCCGCCGGCGATCTTGCGGTCCGCGCTGGCCACGATCGTCCCGCCGAGGACCTTCTTGCCCTTGGTGACGTTCTCCCACTCCTTGTCGAGCTGCCACCCGTACGCGTAGTCCTCGCGGGCGTGGAGGAACTTGCAGCTGTCGCCGAAGCCGCAGAAGCCCGTCGTCTTGTAGTCCTTGCACACGTCCGGCGCCATGTCGGTGATGGTGATGGTCCGGATGTTGGTCGGGGCCTTGACCGGCCCCACCGTCCGCTGCGGCGCGTTGGGGTTGCGCTGGATGTAGCTGGTCTGGTTGGCCAGGCCTTTGTAGGTGCCGTCCGGCTGCTGCTCCGAAGACGTGGCGTTGTTCTTGTTGTTCTTGTTGCTGCTGCTCTTCATCGCGCGGGTCGTTCCGAGGAGGTTGCGCGCCGAGAGGTCATCGTTGGCATCTTCATCGTACCAGTTGCTCTGCTTCGTTGCTTCGTGCTTGCCGGTATCGAGGGCCCGGTTCCGGTCGGCTTCAAAGACGGTCGCGGTGAGGTCGTCGCTGTCCTTTCCGGTGGCGGAGGCGTCTTTTGAAGAGGCAGCTACTGCGCCATGATTCCGTTTCCTGCGCTTGATTCTTTGGCCGGTCTCGTCTTCTGAGGAGGAGAAATCAGAATCGTCGCTGTCGGCGGCTGGTGGCGGCGTGGCAGGTCGTTTTCGGATGTTGGCCTTGCCCTTTGCGCCGCGCTTCTTGAAGATTGCGACCGGGGCGATCGGCGCTGATTGCTCGTCACCAGGCTTCGTCTCTGTATCCGCCATGTTGTTGAGGAAATTGAGGTTTTCGGTTTTCCAGAAAGCGGAAAGTGGCGAAAATAAGCAATCATAGATTAACTATCCTGAAAGTATAAAGTACGGATTTACTTGTTGTCGCGCTGAGCGCGCAGAGGCTTAACGTTATGTCATTGGTCCAAGCGCCCTATCGAGCCGTCCCAGAAGGCTTCAATGAGATGCTGACTAAGAGATTGTTCGAGGTCTGCGGATTATAGTTATCCCAACATCCAAACAACTACGGATAGGGACAAGTCCATATGAGTGTACCCAGGAGTGTCTCATCGTCCAAGCCCCAGATTTCCAATTTAGTTTTCTCATTCAGTCATCAACGCTATCTCACATACTGTCCACGATTACAAAACAACCTCTTCAACATTAGTTCACTCTCCCCTCTCTGCCATTTTTCCGGTTTCGAGGACAATCTGACAGCGAATGGGGCACGCTTTCGCCACGGACCCAAATAACTGAGCTGTGGCTGCGTGCCCATTTGCTCGCCGGCTTGCGTACCAGGCAACCTAGACGGACGATGTTTCTTGAACCACCAAGAACTGGCAACGGAATTACCGTAGGGGAAACTTTCCGATCCGCCAAAAACGCCTTGGAAGAACAGGTTGCGCAGAAAACTCAACCAAGGAGACCCCAACGCCCCGACCGCCAAAACAAGAGAAAACATGCTCCAAATGTTGGTCAAGGATAACCGAAGGGAGGGGGAGTGATCGGCGCCTCTTTGAAGTTGAGCGAGCGCATTGGTAGTACGCGCGCTGATTAGTGGACGGCCGATGTAAAGCTTTGGTCTCGGGGAGTCGGGTGGTGGCACAGAAGAGGAGAGGATTAGAAGAGCGAATCGTGAACCTCGTGTCGCCCTGTATGCATGGCCGGTGTATTATGCATCACAGAAACCCCAAGTGCAATATAGAAAATGGTTCTTGTAGCGATCGACGAGAAAGAAAAATGATACGCTGGCCATCTAACAGAGGCGTTCAGGGGTTGATATTCCAAGGAAACCGAAGGATCGAACTCGAAGGATGCATTCATGTCCGGGACTTGACAGTTCCGGCTGGTGTTGGCGTCGTAGCGCCAGGTGTAGGTGACCGGAACCCTCCAACCGAGTGGCGGCTCTTCTTCGCACTATTAGTGAGCGTGCCGACATCGTGCTTGCCTGAAAAGAAAAAGACGGTTAATATCTCCGGCGCATGGCTTTTATCTTTGGAAAAAGTCTACTCACCATCGCAACATGCGCGCACATTCTCGAGCTTATCAGCCTCACGATCCTGCCTCACGATCATCTCCCGGACATCTTCGGCGCTGTCTTGGAGGTCGCTAGTTTCGTAGATGCCCAGGGCAGTGTGACGCCCCTGAACACTCCGGCTCCTGATGCTGCCAAAGGTCCCCGAGATCTTGTTGTCCTTCCAATACCCACTGATCCTGCTGAGAGTACCATGGGACTGGCGGCCCTGCGAGGCCTTGGAGCGCGAGGGTGTCAACGTAGGTACGCTCACGGAGATGTCCATGGGGGGAGATTCCCGCGCCGACCGGGAGTTGTGCGACGACAGCGAAGGCGCCGCTCGGCTGCCATTTGCTTGGCGTCTTCCGATCGACGGGTTGAATTCGTCGACGTCCTCCCTGGCGATGTTGCCGGCAATCTCCTCGGCATCCGACTGGCCCTCACTGGCTGTCCGGAGAAGCAGGTATGACAGCGCGTTGAACCACGTCTCGTGCCGCTGGCCGGTAGTGCAGGTGAACTTTATGCTCCTACCAGGCGACACGATGATCAAGCTCTTCCTGTGCAGACCTGGCGGCATCGGGTTGTCATCAGCGACAACCCGAACCGCCTCGATCTGGACGCTCTTGGCTCGCAACTCGGAACGCCCAGCGGTCGAAGGGTCACGGTCACTCCAGTAGAGAGTACGCGTGTACGGGTGAACCCAGAAGTATCTGCGGTGCCTGTTCTCTGACATCTCTCCACGACCGGCCTTTCGCGTGTATTTCCATAGATACTCGCCGATCATGGTCTGCGTGATTGCCTGGATCATGCGAGGGTCGGTATTTGGCCCGAATCCCTGTGGATCGAGGCCGGCCACGCCGTGCATGTTGAACCGAGTATCAACCTCGGATGTAAACGACGAGATGGAGGACTTCCGGCTGCGAAGCGTCGCCCGTGAAAGCGACTGCACGTCGTGAACATCGGCAGTTCCGACTCCCGGCTTGCCGCCCGCAGCGCGAGGGGTTGGCGTCCCGCGACCGGAGGCCACGGAGACTGGCGACATGGGTCGCTTCGAGCCAGTGGGAGTACGGGGTCTGAGAGATTGGTTTTGCGGTTTCAACGAAGAAGCTGGGAACAGTGGAGGACCCATGCTGCCAATCGTGCCTTGGCCACCATGCGAAGAACCGCTCCTCGCCGCCTCGATAGCCTCCTTGTGGTTCGCCGGGAGCGGCGGGACCTCGTTGATGGAGGCCATACCACTGCCCGAACTGCCAGGCCGCCGAACAAGGGGTCTGTCGAGCGCGTCGGTGCTGGACTCGGCCATTATGCCTCTGGATCGCACAGGGTTGTCCAAGCTTTCTTGACGAGGCCGGTGGATCCTTACCGTAGATGGCGTGCCCATGCTGCCCAGCGATTGGGATCGCTCTAAGCTGGCGATCGCAGGTGGCTGCAGCCTCTCCCTTATCATGTCATCGATAGCATCAGATGTCAGAGTTGTCTGAGCGCCTTGATCAGCTGTTGCCGTCACGTTTGCTGGAGCGGCTTCGCTGTCGGCGTCACGAGGGAGAATGAATGCGTTCCGCTTGGGGCTGCGTGGCTCGATAGGTTCAATGTGCAGCGATTGGATGCCTGCGAAGCCCAACACTTGAGCGACCTTGGGCTCCTCGGTCTGGATGGGTTCGATGGACTGAACGTGAATCTCCGAGAGAGACAGGGCTGGCAGGGCGGCATCCGGTACATCCACTGGCTCGATATCCCAGGACTGAACGCCTGACATCTTCAGAGGAGGCGCTGGCGGTTCACACGGGGCAACATCCAACGTCTGGATGGAAGCAAGAGTAAGAGAAGGTGCAGGCGTCTCTGGCTCCTGGAAAGGCTCGACTTCTTCCGTCGCGATAGGTGACACCGACAGCTTGATCGGGGACGCGGGCACCTCTTCCTGAGGCTCGATGTGCGTCGATGCAATCGAGGAGAACGATAGAGGCACGGGCAGAGGAGGAACAACCGCCTTGGGTTCCGAGCGCTCCTCGACGATCGGCGCGGGAAGCTCTATTGGCTCGACCTCTTCCGAACGGATAGTCGTGCAGGTGAGGGTGATGGGCGAGGGACGAGGAGTCTCGGGCCCAGCAACAGGCTGGACTTCCGTGGTATGCAGAGCCGAGAAAGAGAGCGCGACTGGCGAGGGGGGAATGGGTTCGATGTCTTGAGAGATAACGGCGGGAACACTCAGCGTCTGCGGTTCCGGAATGAGTGGCTCGGGTTCAGCCACAGGCTCGATGGACTGAGAAACGATCACAGGCACACTGAGCGTCGGAGGCTCCGGACGGGGGGTTTCAGGTTCCGGCACCGGCTCAACATCTTGAGAGAGGATAGCGGGCATGGTAAGCGTCGGTGGCTCCGGTAAAGCCGGCTCGGGTTCGGACACCGGCTCGATAGCCTGAGCAAGAATGACCGGCACGCTCAGCTTCGGCAGAGGTGGCTCTGGTTCAACCACTGGCTCGACATGCTCGGAAACCACGGACGCGATCGACAGGGTCGGCGGCTCCACTAGCTCTACCACAGGCTCAGTCTGTTCAGATAGGATCGCCGTGACGCTCAAGAGTGGCGTGCTTGGCCGCGTTTCCGGTTCTGAGTGCGGCTCGATGTCCTGCGACTCGATGGACGAGAGGACAAGGGTCGGCGGAGGCGAGGGGAACTGACCCAGCTTTCTGTGCATATCCCATTCGTGCTGCACACTCGCGTCACTGTACGAGACGGAGGACTGGGGTCTCGACAGCTCTCCATCCCTGCATTCCTCTCCCAACCACTGGGTCGACGCAGGCAGCTGGCGACCTCTGATCACAGACTCCATCGACATTGGCCGCTCATGATCATTGTCCCCTTCACGATCGAACATCGTGAGCATTGGCCGGATGTCTACCGGCTCGGTCATCATGCCGCTGTCGACCATAATCTTGGGCAGTGCTGGAACCTCGGGTGGCGGAGAAGCGCGCCCGCGAATCATGCTGCGGGGAGTGGCAGGCGTAGCGGAGCGAACACTCCTCCGGCTAGGCGTAGCAGCTCCCGCGCACGAGTCATCATCGCTATTGTCCAACCCGTTGAGCTCTGCGTACAAGCTCTGCCCGCCTGGAGTGACCGAGGCGTTGTCAGCAGGAATGCTCGGAGGACTGCCCGGCACCGCGCGTTCCTCGCTGAACTGTCGCGAGCGACGGGACAGAGAACTGCGGCTCATACGCATCCGCATCTTGGGGCCAGACGTTGGCGTCCTGAGGTCAGAGTTGAATGACGGATAGTCCTCATCCTCACTAGACGTAGAGGCGGTGCTGTCGAACGAATAATGGTTGCTGGAGTGATGCGGGGGCAGGGGTGGAGGACGCTTGATCGAATTCGCACCCCGGGATGGCCCGGCCTCTGTCTCCGTCGGCGCATCATCGTCCGACATGTCCTCGACGCCAGTCTGGAAGTCCTCCGTTTCGGTCCCGCGCTCGTGAGCAGTCTCAAAGGCAGCGTCGCTTGTCTCGTTAGCCGTCTCGAAGTGGTCGCTGCTAGACTCGGGAGGAGCGGCGTCGGTTCCAGAGAGACGGGTGGTTGAATCGCGGTGTGAGAGCGGGCGCGGCGACGGGATCTCGGACTGGTCCTCCCACTCTGGGTCTTCAACCACCTCGGTCCTGCTGGATCGTGGGACACCCAGTTGGGTCAACTTGAAGACGGGTTTCTTGGCCTCGCGCAGCTCGGCCTTGCGGATCCTCCTGGGAGCAGGGTTGGGGTCGCTCCTCAGCTTCTCAATTTCGTCCCTGGCATCCTGGAGCATGCGCTTCAACTCCAGCTTCTCCGTCTTTTCACGGTGGATGTTAGTCCGGAGGGTCTGGATGGTACGCTGAGCGTGGCTGAGCGATGTCTTGAGCGTCTCAGATTCCAGCGCAGAATGCCGGGGAGTGGGCTTCATGGGCGACGGAGGAGGTGAGTGCTCCGGAGTGTTGTGGTCAGGCGCCGAGTTGGAATCCTCCTCGCTGCCCCCGGCGGGAGCCTCGCGCTCCAACGCCCGTCCACGCTGAAGAGCCGAGAAGGCCTTGGCCAACTCCTGGTTCTGGCCGGTAAGCTCCTCCACCTTCCGCTGCAGGGCGGAGCGCTCGGATTCATAGAGCACGGCAGCACGGCGGCTGGTGCCAAGCTCGATTTCGAGGTTCTTGATCTCGGCGGAATGTTTCTCGTCTTGCTTGGCGAGGCTTTCCCTGACCTCTTCCAGTTCCCTCTGGGCGGCGTTTCTCTCGGCCTGGATGACATTGACGATTTGCGTGAGCTTCTTTTCGCGCTCCGCCGCCTCCTTCTGCGCCGCGATGAGCTCGTGAATCTGCGTTTCGAGGTTCCAATTCTCGTCCTTGTACCGGCTCTCGCTCTCGTCCAGACTCTTCAGGCGTTGCTGGAACCCTTCGACTTCAATCTCCAACTGTGACCTTTCCGCCTTGACCTCCTTGAGTTCTTCCTCCCTCTCCGAGAGAAGGGCCTGCAGATTTCGGACCTGTGCGATCAGGGACGTGCTTATCTCGGCCGCGAATTCGATATCGTGGATCCTGCTCGCGGGCTGGTTGCGGACCTTCCGGTTTTGAACGCCGAACTTTGTCGGCGAGGCCGCAGCGAGAGTCTCGAACTTAGAGGGACTAACGGAGCGCTAATACCACGCATCAGACGGCGTTCCGGGAAAAAAAGGCGAGAAAGACCTACCCTGGCGACACCTTTGCTGCCATCCGGGGAGAAGGGTGAGCCTTGGGACTCGTTACTGGGAACCCTCTGCTTAGGAAGCAGGGCGCGAGCACTTTCCCGGGCCACCTCGTTGTAATCTTTTTCGATCTCAACCAGCCGTTGCCGAAGTTCCGGGCTGAGTTCGGCCTCGGACTGAAGCTGCTCGACTTCGCGCAGTTTCTCGGTGAGCTGCTTCTGCTGCTGGACTAACGCGGTTCCTAACTTCCCCGCCTCCTCCATCCGCCGCTCGGTATCCCGCAAATGCGCCTGGATCGCTCGTTTGACCTGCTCGGCCGAAGACCCGGGGGCCAGGGCGAAGAGGTTGGTATCGAAGTTGGAGTGTCGCAAATGAGCAGGGCCCGAAGGGCTGCCCACGAAGGGGTCGAAGGTATCGCCGGCAGCCGAGGCCACGACGGCCTCGTGGGAAGGAAGAGAGGTCGCCATCGGTGGCGAGGTCGCCAAACAGGCAGGGCAGTCGAGGTCAGTGCTGCCAAGGCCAGAAGTCCCCTGGGATGCGGAATGCAAGATCCCTTCACCACGCGAGATCCAACATGTGGGGAGACGCGAGACTGTGTCGCAAAGAACAATAAAGGAAAAAGGAAACAAAAAAGGAGAGTAGCTGTTGTGTCGTCAATAAGAACAAGACAAGTGTCGCAAAGGAGCAACCAATATTACAAGTACTGGATATGGGCGTAATAGCGAACGAAAGAAAACACAAAACAAGAGAGCGAAGACGCGGCGTCGGTTTGGCAGAGAAGTCGTTGTGCCTTGATAGGGGGCCCAGAAGACGCGACCCCTCGGGCGGTGCTTTTGTTGACGTTCTCGTAATCGCAGGCACGGGGGAAAGTCGGGGTGTGTGTGTGTGTGTGTGTGTGCGCTGTGCGATTGAAGCTGAGCTGACGCGCCGGATCCAGCGAATCAGACTCCTCCCAACCGGAAACCACCGAAACAAAAGAGGAGCAAACCGCGCGCGAAACCGGTAGGCGGACAGGCGCGGTCTGACGAAAACGAAACTTATTAGGGGAAGAAAACAAAAAAGAAATCGGAGCGACGACTCGGACACTGCAGGAAATCGAATCCAGCAGCGAGGAAGGCAGTTGCCTGCTGGACGGATCGAGGGAAGAGGGGCGACGGGATCAGTCCAGTGCAACAAGAGGGAGCATCCGTTCCTGGGTGCGCAAGGGAGATTTTTGGACTCCGCTCGAGAGTCATCTTGGCCTCAGGCAGCAATGGTGCTGCTCCACCCCAGTCACTGCCAAGGCGCCAGCCAGCATCTCAAATTCCGTTGCTTCTGGTTCCGAGGTTTCTCGAATGGACGTGGAACAACGTAATCTGCCATCAATGAGCGATCGTCTGCCGCGAGCACAGCCTTGCCGGGGGCGCACAAATGGTTCTATACGGATTACACAGTAAGGAATGACTCTGCCCTCGGTGTGTTTTGCAAACCTCTGCGCGCCGGCACCGATGACGGGAATGCGAAGTACAGATGTGTACGGATTACTCGCTACGTAGTAGCTACTTAACGTTGGTCGGGGATTTCATCGTTAATCCGAATCTTACTAACTAGTCAGCAAAACGGCCCAGCCCGAACAGCAGAGCCTCTCATCAAAGGCAGCGCCCGACTGACGCACCCCTGCTCTGCGCTTCATCAGACGGGCCATTCCAATCACCTGCGCCAGAACCCGAACATAACCCAGACGGGGAACCCTGGTACGACTAGCTGATTCCCGAGATCCACCCCCGGAGATGGCAGGAGTATGCAATTTTACCTGACTTGCGACGACCTCCAGTGAAACCCGGCCAAGGGTCCCCCTTCACATCCGCCGCTGCTGGTTCAGGCGGCCGTCGGGCCCATGCATTCCTTGTACACTACAGAACGCATTCCTGGCTTGCGGAATATCAATATCTAATTACTGAGCCCGCCTCTGGCCTCCTCAACTTTCATCGAGTTCGTCGAACGAGAAGACGTAGGATACCGTGCGTGCTTGTGAGGCAAAGGTTTGTCGAGAACTGGTTGGGCTGCTGGAGGGCGACAGCTGCGTGTGTTTCATCATGGTGGAGGTTGCACATCCCTTCACATAAGTAGCATGTAGCCAGCCGCGATCTCGTGTCCCTCCCTCTAGCAGAGTCCGTATTGATTTCTGAGCCGACAGCCAGTGAACGGAAGTGAACGGCGAGGGTTATCGCTAACTAACTGGTCAGGAGGATGCCTGGAAAGTCAAACGCCATCGGCTTGACAAAAGTACTGTCGCCCTCACTGCGAAGCCATATCCTCGTTTTTTGTTCGACATTCAGGCATCGCCGAGTCGTTCTGGCCGTCAGCCTATATTATCCTTATGACTTAGCAACCCCCCCCCCCCCCCCCCCCAATTTGCGGACCACGAGGGAATACGAGGGAACACAACCCGAACCAAACCCGAGGCCATCATCTACCAGAAGTGTAACCCATAATCCGGTCTGATAGTAAAATCATGGCTCATTCGTTGTTGTTGTTGTCGTAAGGTGTGCCTATTCTATCCATCCCTATGCTCTTGTCGGCACTTTTCCCTCCCCTGTGAACCGCAATGCTACAAACCACACCAGGCCCTAAACTCCCCCTCCCCCGATGCTCGTCCAACTCCGAAAGCAAAAACAATCCAGCAGATCAGAATCACTTCTTTACGCTCCACCATCATCGATCGATCATGAATGTCCCCGGGCCCCAATGTTTGTCCGGCGGCCCCGGATCCTCTCGCACGTACGTGCAGTACATACATTCCCAACATGTCATGTCGTGACTCATCACATCACCAATCCAGCCCGTCGCTCCCCCCTCTCTGCTCGACCCTGGCGCCCAACCGGCCCAGCACGGGCTCCAGCGTCCGCCTCTCGGCCGCGACCCGGGCGCGCTGCTTGACCCGCGTGTAGAAGACGGGGCAGTCCCGGCTGTCGCACGGCACCTCGCCCTCGAGCGGCGCGAACCCGGCGCAGCTCTGGCACACCCTGACGACGTCGTCGTACCGCCTCTGCTCCGCGCTCAGCCGCGCCCGCAGGAGCGCCATGGTCGTCGACGGCGCGGCCGCGCAGCGCCCGCACAGGGGGAGGAGGGGCCGTTGCTCGTCGACCGGCTTGGACGACATCTTGACGTTGCAGGCTAGGCAGGAGGTGGAAGACATGAAGAACTCGAGCGTCTTCTTGCCGGCATCTCTGCCGGTGTTGTTGTTGCCGTGCCTGTTCGCGGTGGTGGCGCGCGTAGCAGCCGTGAGGGCCGACGTGGTCTCGAGGCGGCGGACCGGCTGGACCTTGGGCATCTCGTCGTACCAGGCGCGGACGTTGGCCCCGACGAGGTTAAAGATGCGCTCCAGCGGCGGGATGAGGTTCTTGGATATATAGTACTCGGCGTCCAGCGACGCGTGTGGGTCGTTGAGCAGGTCCTCGGGCGCAACGCACCGGTCGATGAGGCGCGCCCCCGGCGCACCCGTCATGACCACGTACGGCACCCGCTCGCCGTATTGCGGTTCCGCGCGCTGGTCCTCGAGCATGCGCTTCGTGCTGATGAGGGCCCCCGGCGGACCGGGCCCTTTGGCGCTGTAGGAACCTAGCCGCACTTCCTTGGCAAAGACGAAGTCCTGGACGGAGACGGCGCCCCGCATGATCTTGGAGCACTGGGATTGGAAGTACTCCTTGACCTGGCTGAGGTCGGCCGTCTCGAAGAGAATCCTGAGCGCCTTCTCCTCGATCTTCTGCTCCGCCGGCGTGCCATCGCGCCGGACCGTTTCGATCCCCTTCGCATCGAACTCTGGCACGGTCTGATCGCGGCTCTCGTACTTGTAGCCGACATACCGCTTCTTGGCTAGCAACACGCACGGGTGGTAGACCTTCTCGAACTTGAGCTTCACCGGCCGCGGGTTGAGGTTGGTAATCTCCTTGGCGATCTCGGCGCCGATGTCGAACGCCTGCTCTCGCGTCTTCCCCTTGAGGTAGACGAACAAGCTGTCGGTGTCGCCGTAGACGACCTCTGCACCCCATCGCTCGACCGAGTGAATGTAGGCGATGGCTCGTTCGAGAGTCTCGCGACCCGTCTGCACGATGCTGTCGGCAATCTCGGAGCACGGCATCCTGCCAGAGAAGGAGGCTGACGTATACCCATAGGTGACGTTGGCAAGGAGTTTCAGCGCAAGCTGCCGGTTGTTGAGGAGCCTCTGGAGCGTCCTGTCGTCCTTATCCTCATTCATGCCGCTCTTGACCATCACCCGGGTCTCTAGGATCTCTGTGAGCATCTTGGCGAGGAGTGACTTGCGGATCTCGGGCTTGGTGTACATGATTCCGTTCGGGGCGATGTTGATGTGGTCTTTTAGGAGCTTGAGTAGCCCTTCCCTTCTCCGGTAGTCGGTGAAGCCGAGCTTGTTGGTCCCACGCCAGCTGACAACGCGACCGAGGCATGTCGAATAGCAGTAGTTGTACGCAATCATCACGCTAGGGTAGAGACTCTGGAAGTCCAGGACCAGTAACGGGCTGGGGTAGAAGGCGCTATGTGGCTCCATTACCAGCGGTAGACACTCCAAGGCGTTCTGGGCGCCAACCTGCTTCCTGCTGGGCGAAACCAACAGGAAGTTCTCGGGCTTGGCGATCCGGAACATGATAGACTCGACTTTGAACTGCGAGCCCCTCGAGAAGACAGAGAAGAAATCCACGCCAAGGAGCCTCGCCTGCTCGCTAGTTCGGGGAATTAGCTCGTTGGCCTCCAATATCTCAATGTCCATGCGCGTCCTCCTGAGGTAATAACGCAGAACCTTGCCGATATCTCGGGGGCGTCCGCTCAACCACCAGTCTGTCAGAGCCCGCCAAGAGAAGCGTGGGATACGACGGTGCAGGAGATGCCAGACGACGTTCTCCATGCTGTACTGGAGAAGGTCGAGCTCGCCTCGCATGGCCCTCCAGATGTTGATGATGTGCCTGCCCGTCACATGGAGCATGGACGTGGTCCTGAAACCCCACCGGTCGGCGTCCTTGCCCGACCTGCCAAATGACTCGGATTTGGTGCGCGAGAACTCATTGCAGAGGTCGTAGTCATACTTGAGCATTGCTCGCTCAACCAGATAACCCCACGAGCTGCCGTGGACTTCGTATCCCGTGAGTATATCTGGGTCATGCGCCCGCACAATCTCCACCATCCTGACCATGAGATCAAGCTCCGAGGTTTCTTCAACCACCTCGACAGAAGTCTGGCTGCGTATCTGCTTGGCCAGGTCGCCGTCTTCCGAGAGGACAACGATACCGCATATTGTGTCGTCGGCAGACTGGCTGCCGAGCAGGCATTGCTCGTCGGACCTCAGACACCAGAAGATGCACTGGACCTCGTCATGCTCCGGGTTTGGAACCAGCTTTCCCCTGCTGTTGACGTGTATCTCGAGGCTCATTGTGCTCATGTACTGCGCCTCGTGCCGGACGCTGGTCGATTTTTGCCTCTGCGAGTACTTGAAGCCGTATGTGTTCCTCGGTGTAGGGCCGACGATCTGAGACGGGTCTGTCCTCTGCCCTTGTGTTACAGGTGGCGGCCGGTGAGACTGAACCCCTTGATCCTTTTGTGCCCTGGCCTTGACCTTCTCGTCCCACCATTTCTTGACCTCGGCAAAGGTCGGAGGGGGGCGGGCTATCTCCCAACTCCTCAAGGAGCACCGGAGTTGCCGTCGTTCGAACGCCGACTCCATCTCTGAAAGATCGGGCGCCTGTTCTGGCTTAAGCCCATACGTAGCCGGAGACTGACCTGTTGGATCAAAATCGGGCAGGTAAGGAAGAGTGTTGCCTTCCAGTCGGTATTCCCTACCAGCATATTCTCTTGGCCTCGGTGGCACGTCCTCATCCTTGCTGTAAAACGCGTCCTGGTATATGACATCAGGGAGCCCATACGATTGCATTGTCGAGCGCACCTCTGCCGCAGACGGCGGCATGCTATCGAGAATGTACATCGTAGTCCCACCGCTCCAGTGGAGTTTGGGTCGCCGAGGTGCGCTGGGGGATGTGGAAGAAGTCATCGGTGTTCGAAAGAGCGAGGTTCCAGAATCGAACTTAGGTTCTGGGACGGACACCAGCAGGAGGGGATCAGATGACGCTTGTTTCTTTGTGGAGCCACTTGATAGATCGCCGTCGCTCCGCTGCGAAGAGCTTTTCTGGCTGAGTCGCAATATCGTGTCGGGATCGCGATGATCTTTGACCACTGGGAAACCGAGGGTTTGGTTCCCTTGGGACTTCTGAGAGCTCCCTTTACTGGACAGTCTTTTAGGCTGTGAGGAAGACGCCAGCATGGTGAGCGTGCTTCCGGGCGCGAGAAACTCAGTTCTGACTCCCGCCAACCTCGATTCGGGATGGTCTGAGCCAAGAGAAACTTTGCCGAAACCTTTTCTCTCGTCATCGTACCTCACGCGTTTAGGCGGGACCTCATCTGGAACAGCTGGTGAAGCGCGCTTTGTGCGACCTGATCCAACCGCTTCCAGGGTCGCTGAGTGGTCATTTTCTCTTGATGTTAGTTCCAACTCGGCGGCCTTGGAGAGGAGCTCCTTCGGCAATGGAATGACGGGTCGCCTGCCAGAGCGCAGCCCGCTGACACCAAAACCTCCGTCTAGGCCCTCAATTTCGCGTTTTAGCTTCGCGATCAGACTTTGAGGCTGCTCATTTGCACTGCCGGGAATGGTTCCCGCCTCCCCATCGTCTGTAGAGGCGGTAGCAGCGTCTTCTCGGCTTGGTCTCTGCTTCATGTTTCCCACGGGCGCCGTCACCTCTCCAGGATTTGCCAGGTCCTCATCCGAATCTTCAGCAAAGAGCTGCTGCTGCTCTCCCTCGTCCCCCTCGTCGGAGACGTCAAGCTCAAGAATTCCTTTTTCGTCAATCTGGATGCTGCTGGTGACGTCAGAATGCCCTTGAAGCAGGCGATCCTCGAGGCCTAACGCCGGGAGCAAATTCTCGGGGAATAAGTCCTCGACGGATTGAATGACGGTCTTTACAGTGTCTCCGTGCGGGACCGGTTGGACGTAATTCGAGAAGGTCAAGTCTGTCCCGTCCTGTTTGCTCTCCTGCTCGATCAACTCCTGCACCTGCTCTCGATATTCTTCCTCGTGGATCCAGTTGGTCGGCTGCGAATAACGCGGGTCGGCGGACATGGTGACCAGCGCCTCCTGGGGAAACGGGCTACTCCCAGGCTTCAACTTGCCCATCCGCTTCAGCCTGCGCTTGGTCTCATCCCTCCACAGCCCAGCCATGCTGTGAACCAGTTTCAAGTCGGCGGGGATTGGGTGTTCTCGCTCGATGAAGTCGTGGTGCAGGGGCCGCTCTTTGACCGCCTTGCGGTTCAAGATATGCTGCACGCAGATGTCCACCTCGATGGAGCAATGGCTGACCCGGGGGAGCTCGGCCTCGTCAGTGATGGCTTCGGGGAGGATCGTATTGCTGTCCCAGATGCGGGGAGGGTCATCAGGACCCGCAGGGTCAGGGACTGGGGCGCGAAACTTGACATTCTCGGCATCGAGGTAGTCACAGCCGTATAGGTTATAGTCGGTCATGAACTGGAGGAGATACTGCAAGTGCGCCTCGTAGGGCTGGAACTTCTGGCCCATAACAACCCCTTGCAGCAGGAGATCGGCCAGCCGACTCATGACAGCCGGGTTCAGCATGTAAATCTTGAGATAGAAGCGGTACCCAACGTGAAAGCCATAAAAGGGCACGCCCTTGACCAGAGTCACCCGGGCAACGAATGACGGCGCCTCGCGGTACTGGTCCCTGCGATAACTGACCGCTAGCGCGCGGTCAATGGAGAGATGTAGTCGGTAGATGTACTCGGACACTGCACCCGGAGATGAGAATCCGACGCTCGCGGCGCACGACACAACCAGCTAGCTGCCCAGACGACTCACCTGTGGGCTTGTCCAGGGGTCCTCGGTACTCGATGAAGAGGTAGGGGAATGCCCCGTGAATGTGGGCGCAGACTTTCTGCCCGGTCTCAGTCGATCCGAACACGCGGATGACGGGGACCTTGGGCTGCTTGCTGGCCTCTATGAGCGGGGCATCCTTGCGCAGCTGAGGGTCATATCGAGTTGGAGTGGCTTGGTAGTGGTCGATGCAGTTGAGTCGGACCCGAAACGCGTCCATCTTTGGCCGTGGAATCGAGTCTCGGCGTCGGAGAACCGAACGCGGGACCAAGTTGTCATCTTGAGTTCTCCAATCCCGCTCTCGACTGGCAGTCAGTGAAGATACAACGTCGACATCGAGCGCGTCTGGTTCGGATCCCAATCCGGAAATCCGTACCGCTGCAGAACGCGCCGGCGGCTGCCAGTTCCGCGCAGTTCGCGCCGCTGCAGAGCGGAAAGTTGCCCGAGCACGTAGAATTAAGTTAGGCAGAACTCGCCGATGTCGACGACGGCTTATCCACTCAAGAAAAGAAAACAGAGGCAAATAGCCATCGCTAAACACTGTTCCAATTTCAATAACCCTTACATGGTATTCCTAATCATTTGTTTGGTTTGAAAGTGGAGGGCATTGTGGCAAAAACAAAAAAGGCACCTTGAAAAGGCGTCATGAGAAGCAAGGGTTAGGGTTGGATTTGATTGGTTTGGTGGAAGATTCGCCTCCAACAACGAGCCCGTTGAACGACAAACTCCCAAGTCACCTACCTTTCCACGCCCTAACTCCCATCCCGAGTCCCAGTTCAGCAACTGAAGTATTCGCAGTCATTCGAAGTCTGCGAATCAATAGTCCAACCATAATGCCTCCCCCACCTTCAAGGCGACCAGAGAGGACGGTGGCCGCCCCAGCGGCCAGCCCAGAGAGCGGATCCGGCGCCGGCGCAGCCCGCAAGGTGGACAACATCTACATCCCCTCGTACATCAGCAAGCAGCCCTTTTACGTCAGCGGGCTCGACGACCATGACGACTCGCTCCAGCATCAGCGCCGGACGACGCACGACGACGAAACCTTCACCTTCGAGCGGGGCAGCAAGAAGGTCGGCGCGGCCCGGACGAAATGGGTCAAGGGCGCGTGCGAGAACTGCGGCGCCATGGGCCACAAGAAGAAGGACTGCCTCGAGCGCCCGCGCAAGGTCGGCGCCAAGTACACGGGCAAGGACATCCAGGCCGACCGGACCGTCAAGGAGGTCAAGCTGGGATACGAGGCGAAGCGGGACATCTGGGCGGCCTACGATCCAAAGCAGTACCAGGAGGTCGTGGAGGAGTATAACCTGCTCGAGGAGGCGCGCCGGAAACTACAGGGCGAGCAAGGCGACAAGAAGGAGTACGAGGAAGGGTTCAAGTATGCCGAGGAGTCGGAACTGGGCAAGGACAAGACGGTCAAGCAGTCGATGAGGATACGGGAGGACACGGCGAAGTACCTGCTGAACCTCGATTCCGACTCGGCCAAGTACAACCCCAAAAAGCGCGCGCTGGTGGACGGCGGCGCAATTGGCGACAAGTCGGCACAACTCTTCGCCGAGGAGAGCTTCCTGCGGGCGTCGGGAGAGGCGGCCGAGTTCGAGAAGGCGCAAAGGTACGCCTGGGAAGCGCAGGAGAAGACGGGAGACACCTCGCTGCATCTGCAGGCCAACCCGACCGCGGGAGCATTGGCGCGCAAGAAGGAGAGCGAAGAGAGGGAGGCGAAGCGGAGGAAACGAGCCGAGATGCTCGCGAGCCAGTACGGCGAGCAACCTACCGTCCCCGACGCCTTGAAGGCCGCCATCACCGAGTCCGAGACGTTCGTCGAGTACGACGAGGCCGGTCTCATCAAGGGTGCGCCCAGGAAGGAGGCCAAGTCCAAGTACCCCGAGGACGTCTTCATCAACAATCACACATCTGTCTGGGGCAGTTGGTGGTCCGACTTCAAATGGGGGTATGCATGCTGTCATTCGTTTGTCAAAAACAGTTATTGCACGGGCGAGTTGGGAAAGCAGGCGCTCGAGCAAGCGAATCAGTGGGACCGACAGGCAGCGGAGGATGGCGAGGGTGCCCAGAATACATAGTTCTTAATGATACCCTGAATCTTGTCGCCCTCAAGTCACAACAGTCACACGCCCTCATGACCGAGGGGTTCCAGGAAGCCCGGATCCCAAGCACTCAGATGTTCTGAAAACCCATCACCAAATGCACAGGCGGAAACGTAGTCTTTGGCCTTTTTTAAGGAGGAGAGGCGGCTCCAATGATTGGTGACTGCTGAGTTTGTATCGTACGTGCAAATCTTGATGCATTCCACTCCCTTGACTATAAACGCCGTAAGAGCATGATGCAGAGGTCAAAAGTCCCCACCCAGATCGATGTTCGCAGCCCGTCCCGTGCAGTCCCAACCATTGTTCTGATGAAAAGCGCCCCGGATTTACTCGTCATCCTCCTCTTCCGCACCCTCGTCACCCTTCTCGGCGGCCTTGGCCTTCTTCCTCCTGACGCGGCCAGGGCGACCACCGCCGAACGGCGAGTTGAGAGCAAAGTCGATGTGCTTCTGCGAGTCGAGACGGACGATGAAGGAAGGGACGTTGACGATCTGCTTGCCGACGCGAATGTGGCGCTGGCGGATCAGGACACGGGCATGGTGGATCGACTTGGCAAGACCAAGCTTGTAGACCAGAGTCTGGAGGCGGCGCTCCAAGAAGTCCTCAGCCTTCAGGGCCAGGACATAATCGAGCTTCATGCGGGATTCGTCGAGCACACCGACACGGACGAGGCGGCGAATGAGGGCATTGCCTTCGAAGAGACGCTTGGGGTCCTTCTCGTCGAGGGTGAGCAGCTCACTGAACAAGCCAACGTCAGCTCGAACTGTCGAAAAGAGAGGACAAGACCCGGCCGGGGTTACTTACCGGGCAGCACGACGAATCTTGGAGAGGGTGAGGAGCACGCGCCAGACCTCACGCTTGTTGCGGAGACCGTACTCGCCAACGAGCTTCAGCTCGGAGTCCCTGGGGTTCCGGAAGTCAGTCCATGATCACAATCGACATGAGCAGAGGCAAGCTGCTGCTCAGTGGCCGGTGATGCCTGCGAGCATGCGCGGAGACGGCTTCGCGAGTCAACCGCCGCGCAGAGGCTGCAATTGACGGAGAGTGAAATATCAAGGATCAAACGCACAGACGAGCGGCCTCGAAGGGACGACGCGGGACCTTAGCGGTCTTGGAGTACGAACGCGGCGCCATCTTGTCGTTGAGGCTTTCAGAAGTTGGTCGACCGAGCTGAAATTCGCAAAGTTGCAACGGGCCCTGAAGGTTCGAGGAAAATTGAGGCACGAGGGGGGATTTGTGGTGGTCCGTGCGTATCGCTCCGGCGTGCCCTAACGATAGCCTGCTGGTCCAAGCACCTGCACCCTGCTTAGTCACCCAGCCCGAAATCCCGTCTTTGGATTTGCTTCCACACAAAAATACCCCCAATTTTTTCGCAGCCCGCAGCAACCAACGACTTCGACACATCGATCCACGCCGACACACCCAGTAAACAGGCAAGATGGGTCACCCCGCAGGTCTCCGTGCCGGTACGAGATACGCCTTCTCTCGGGGCTTCCGGCAGCATGGCCAGATCAGGCTGTCGACCTACCTGAGACAGTACAGGTACGTTGTTGGGCGTGATGCGACGTGGCTGGTGCAAAGACAGGAAGCTAATTCGTGTTAGGGTTGGCGATATTGTCGACATCAAGGTCAACGGTGCTGTCCAGAAGGGGTAAGCGAAAACCCGATTTCCGTGATGAGCTCGGAGGAGGAGGAAGCACCGGAGACGACGGAGGCGGCAGCATTGCGCCGCGCGGCGCTTCGGGGGTTTGCATGGACATCAGCGCAGGAGACTGACTTTAGACACCAAACAGTATGGCCCACAAGGTCTACCACGGCAAGACCGGCGTCATCTACAACGTCACCAAGTCGGCGGTCGGCATCATCATCTACAAGAAGGTCAAGCACCGGTACATCGAGAAGCGCATCAACGTCCGCATCGAGCACATCCAGCCGTCGCGGTCACGGGAGGATTTCCTGCGCCGTGTCAAGGAGAACGCTGAGCTGAAGAAGAAGGCCAAGGCCGAGGGCAAGCCGGTGCAGCTCAAGAGACAACCCGCCATGCCCCGCGAGGCCCGGACGATCTCCTTCAAGGACAACAAGCCGGAGACTGTCGCGCCTGTTGCGTACGAGACCACGATTTAAGAGGCCTCGGGTTGGAGTGCTGGATCTGGTGGGGTTAGATATGGCTTGCTTGTTTCTCTCTGCATGGGGTTCATCGCGTTCGGCACGGAAGGATCTCCTGCATGGAATTTGGTCTGGGATGCGGGAGTGCTCATAGGAATTAAAATACCAATGGCATGACCAACAGCGGCTCGCAGCGCCCTGTCTATCCGGCATCGTGCAACTGTGGAGCACAGCCCGGTGCAGGCGACTCTGTGCACCGACGGGAGCTAGCGATCATCTTGTTTAGGCCTCAGACAGATGTCCCGGGCTCGCTCTGGCCCGGGCATTGCTGCCCACGAGGGCGGCATGGGACATCCCAAAATCAACGGGAAAAATTCAAGAGCAAGCCGATTCTGACATTCCGAGATTCAAACATCCGTGGGCCCGCGTTTGCTCTCTGCGCGGCGCTCAAGTATCCGAAGCATTGAGTACAGTTACATTCGAACTTGATATCGTTCCACTCGATCAGCTCACGGGTCAGCTTGTGTCCCTTTACTAGTACGTGATGCAATCGGGCATTTCCTGTCCGAACTTGTAAGCAGCACTATGGCAAAGGTAAAGTACTAGTACATAGCTCCCTGCTGGCTCGGCCTTTGCCAGAAACCAGGGCGCCGCGCTGAACCGTTAAGCGGGGCACTGATTGTTAACCAATTGGGGCAACGCGGGGAAGCAAGGCCCGAACTCTGACCACTGTGGCTGACGCCGGGCCACTGGCACGGCTGCAGCCGTTGTTCCGTCATCAACGATTAAGCCGACTTTTTGACTGGTCTAACATCCGTAACCAGAACACATGCTTCTAGCACTGCGATCTGCCCGAATAGAAGCACCATAGCTGTTTTGCCTCTTAACCGCCTGGATCGATGCGCTCGCGAGTTATCGCCCGGTCAGGCAGGTAGCAGAGCCGACCTTCCGTCACTCTGCTGCCGAGACGGTGCAGCCCGCAACCAAGCAACCTTGCATACGCCATGGGTTGGACTGCCTTCCTGTTGACCTACCTTCTCGGGGGCATCACTTTTCTCCCTCTGGTCGTCGCCATAGTCTTTGTCCATGCCTACTTCATCCTCCCGCGCCGCGATCATGATGCCGACGCCTCGCAGGCCTCGGCCGGCGACGACGACCTAATCCAGCCCGGCGATGACATCGAGGCCATCAAGGCGGCGCAAAGGGATGGGATCAAGAACCGGGCGACGTATCACGACCAAGATGTCGCAGCTGGCTATTTCGCTGTCTGCCGCGAGTACACACCAATGGGGATTAATGCGAAACCGATTGAACGTGCCACGCCTGTCGGTTCCGCCACGGTAGCAGCTCCCAGTCCCAGCGTCTACCAAACGATGTATCGCAGCATCTTTGACCGGAAACAACCGCCGGGGCCACTCGACAACAAGAACGGCGTCAGCCAGCGGCCCAAGAAAGCTGGCAACGTCTTTTATGTCGTGCTCAGGTATGCAATGCGCCCTCCCGAGCCAATACGTTTCTGTGGGTATGCCTGACCGGCTCCAAAGGCACGGCCACTTGATGCTTTTCGACGACGACGAGCAACTCGAGGTGCGGCATGTCGTATCGCTCGCGCACCACGATGTCAGCATATACTCCGGGGAACCGGTGACTCCAGAAGGAGAGTTGTGGATAAAACGCAACGCCATCTGTCTCACTCGTCGCAAGGATGGTCCGGACATGGGCCCGGACACTCAGGTCTCCAAGCCGTTCTACCTCTTCTCCGAGAATTGCTCGGCAAAGGAGGATTTCTACTTTGCCTTGCTGAGGAACCAGGAGCAAACTGTCACCGCCGGAAACCGAGCTCCGACACCCATCCAGTTCGACGTGAAGAATATCCTCTCCCTGGTTCAAAAGCTTCACTCTTCCGAGGAGCACTTGCAAACCAGGTGGCTCAATGCCGTCATTGGAAGACTGTTCCTGGGCATTCACAAGACCAAGGACATTGAGAACTTTATCAGGGAGAAGCTGACGAAGAAGATATCTCGAGTCAAGAGGCCTGCGTTTCTGTCGAACATCACCATCAAGGCCATCGACACCGGTGACTCTGCGCCTTACATCACGAACCCCCGTCTGAAAGACCTAACGGTCGAGGGCGAGTGCGGGATGGAGGCTGATGTGCGTTACACGGGCAATTTCCGGCTCGAAGTGGCAGCGACCGCGCGACTCGATCTGGGTTCCCGGTTTACGAGAGAGGTTAACCTGGTCCTCGCCGTCGTCCTGCGAAAACTAGAAGGCCACGCGCTGTTCAAGATCAAGCCCCCGCCCAGCAACCGCATATGGTTTTCCTTCCAGCAAATGCCGAAGATCGAGATGACCATTGAACCAATTGTCAGTTCACGACAGATCACATACACGGTGATTCTGCGTCAGATCGAGAATCGCATTAAAGAAGTCATCGCCGAAACCATCGTTCTGCCGTATTGGGATGACACACCCTTCTTCAGCACCGAGCATAAAAGGTGGAGAGGCGGCATCTTCCACGACGACACCGTCAAACCAGCGGCCGGTCCCGAATCTGCCGCGGCCCAAGAGGGAGACTTGGGCGAGGTGGAGCGACTCGAAGAAACACATGGTATCCAGGAGGATAACCCCACACACATAGAAAAGAGCCACAGCGCGCCTATCCTGGACAAGAAGCCATCGTCGATCAGCTTGTTTGGGAAGAAGGCGTCCGGCAAATCGAGCAAACCTGATATGACGCCATCGCCTTCTACGTCGTCAGCGAGCATCGAGCTGAGCAAGAACGAGACGAAGGGCGACATAAGTTCCCCTCCTCCCGTATTGTCCGCTCCCTTCGCCCAGCCCTCATCTCCCACCGTGGGAACTATCGCCACCAATGCGGACCATTTCAGGCCCTCATCTTCACCCCCCAGCGGGGACTCGGCATTGGCAGCTATGGCAACGTTATCTGCGACACCGCCCAGTGCATCGTCGCCAGCTCAGGTGCCCAATAATGCGAACCCATTCAAGCCTTACATAACTTCAAAATCGTCCAATGTATCTTCTTCGGGCTCGTCTCGGGACGCTACAGACACCGAAAAGGACGTAGACAAAACGCCGCAGGCGCGACGAAACACTGCTTCGTCTACAGGAAGCCAGAGCGATAATGGGTCGCATTCCCCGACTCCGTCCTCGCGAGATTCTGTCCGCGGCCAGGCGAGCTCCATGTCAAGGGCCTTGTTCAACCGCCGTGACACCGCGTCTTCGGTTTCTTCCGGGATAAGTTCCCAAAGCGCCAATGAGTCGCACAAGCGCAACGCCCTCAACGCGGTTGCCAATGCAGCGGCATCCGCCAAACGATGGGGTTTCAACGCCTTTCAACGCCGTGGCAACGATGGCGCGGCCGCAAACCACGGTAATTCCGGTGAAAGTGCTTCCGCGGTTGATCTCAGCCAGCCCATGGGGCGCGGCCAGCCGCTCCCGCCGCCCGGAACTCCACTCCCCATGCCCGAGAGGAAGACATCGACGGCAGCAACGCAGGTTTTCAAGAGAAAGCCAGTCAGCGCGCCCCCGACGGACCGCCACTCTGAACCTTCACAGCATGCAACCGAGCGTCGGCCGGTCCCACCCCCGCCTCTTCCGAGGAGACGGCAACCCCAGCCTGAGCAGGATGGGGAAGATAATGGTATGCTCGTAGTTACCGCGCCTGCAGACTCGGAACCGACAACTCCACTGAGTGCCACGCACAACCCTTCGGACGGCCCTCAGATGCAGGGCGAAGTGGCCAGGGACCCTGGAGCACCGTCGGGTTCGAACGGCACAACAACTAGTGCCCCGGTAGGCTTAGGAGTTTCATCACCTGCAGAAGCCACAGAAAGGGAAGCGGACCACCCGGATGGCACGACCGGGACGCCAGACTCCGCCGACGACGAGGACTACTCCGCGTGGATGGTTGATGACCCGGAACCCGGGGGGGTGGATGTTTCCAACGGTACACGGGCAACTTGAGCTCGACGCGGTTGTTTTGGAATCTGTAGGTTACACAGCCTTGGGAGTTACGGCGTCAAGCATGGCGTATTCAAACTATTCTTTTGATTTGATCCTAGGCATACACGGGGTGCACACAGATTTCCTTTCAACTGTCAGGAACATGGGCGCAACTATGGATTGGTCATGGTTTTAGTCTAATGTATTTTCACGAGGCATCTTGCCTTCTCGCTTGGCCATTGTCGTGTCCGAACCAGAACACCCCCCCAGCCTCTCATGAACCCCCAACAGTCCTGCATTCCCTTTTTTTTTTTTTTTTGTTGGTCGCTGAGTTTGGTTCTGTCCCCTGCTCTCAATATCCTTTGGCTTTCGCATTCGCGCACCTATCGGAGTTACCATGCAAAGGCATCTATCTGCTCTGGCGTCGACCTAGGCTAGAATCCTGCAAATCTACTCATATGACTGCAAGGTCCGGCTCACCATTGCTGGCTTTTCGCAAGGAGCATGGACTCTATTATTATTCCCGTCTTCAGCCTCCGTTTAGCCTGAGCTGTAGGGCGGAATCTGCACGGGAACCAAAACGGTCCGTAATCAGAGTGCTAGGAGAGTCTTCATATTAACTTAATCAACGTTGGGCGCTTTTGATATAGCCGTTTTGTTGGTTTCGTCTTTGGCCGAGCCGGAAGCGAGAGGCAAGACGCTCAGCGATTGGTGCCAGAGAACACTTACACGGCTGACTCCTTGAATGCAGTGGTGACATTCTCAGTGGAACAAGCAATCGAAGAATGTCGGGCCGCTTGGTGCGTTCCGTGTTTGGAGATTTCCATTACCTCTTGAACGTGCACTCAGCAACGAAAAGCGCACTCCATCTCTCTCAGCATGACTCTTCGGATGCCCCGACACGATAACTGGAGAGGGAGATAGCATCCGGAACGTTCGTGATACGTGCTGCTGTGTCGTCCCACTATACATTAATGGGCATGACTATACACCCTTGTCGACTACAACACACCATGTCCATAGTAGAAAATGTCTCCCGGAGCCGTAAATTATCCCGTCCTGCATCTGCCGTCTGCTGCCACGCATACGGGGCACGAGTCTGTCGGGAACAGAGCAGGTGGCAGCTAAGCGAGAGATTGGGGCCGCCGAAGGTTGCCCACCCCTGAACAGTGAAAACATAGTAGAAAAATTGGACGTCCGGAAGGGGAAGTAGTCTCGGTTTCCTAGTCACTTTCCATAGCTCAGTGTTATTGAGGAGGCCCAACCAACCTGTCTTTCGGCAGCTCTTTCGTCGATCTTGGTTCCGAGAAGAAGGGCCTTCCTCATCAGAGTATGAAATCCGACCCTGGTTATTGCTCCGCGGCAGGAGAACCCATCCAGCGGCCCAAAAAACCAGGGGCTGAAGTACCTTCCCAGCCTCTTGGAGGTAGATATCCCTCCAACCGGGACAGGAACGTCCGTGTCCTGGGCTATAGAGCTCGGTCGTTGAGCATATCATCGCAAACGGGTAATCCAAATGCAGCGGCCTTGGGTAGCATCATCAGGATAGAGAAAGAAAGGGGTAATTAGTAGAACCACTTCACCCGGTGTGCCCATAGAGTATAGAAGAATCCGAAAGACGCAAAGTTTCCCGGAAGGGGAGACGAGGGCGCCGGTCGTGGATGCTAGGAATAGCAACAGCAATTTTGAAGTAGAAACGTACGTTGATGATGGCGGTCCTCTTGACCCTAGGGTATATAACATACCTGGGCCCCATCCTCCTTGGAGGATACGAAGTGAAGAGCTGGGGCAGGTAGCGCGTCGAGAGACACTCAAATCGTCTCCCCATCTTTCTTTCAAACTTTGCAAGTACCTATCCGCCACGTCAGTCCTGGACTTCCAAGGTAGGGTTGAAGTACACCTCCCCCCCCCCCCCCCCCCCCCCCCCCCCAAAAAAAAAAAAAAAAATTTGTGCACCTCTGCTGACACCGAGCTCCCCGGGGGAGGGTAACACGCAGACGTCACGATGAAGCTCGCCGTCTCCGCCCTCCTCGGCCTCGCCAGCCTGGCCCTGGCGCAAGCCTCGGACGTCGCGTGTCCGACGGCGACGCGGACGATCCAGGAGAGCTCGTGCAACAAGAGCTGCGCCCTGTCGGACTGCACGCTCCGGACGACGATCCAGAACCCGTGCGGCTGCCCGGCCACGCTGCCGACGGCGACGCTGATCGCGCCGTGCGGGGCCGAGTGCCCTTACCAAGGGTGCGACGTCGAGTTCCACGCGGGGGCGCTCCCCTGCCCGACGACGAGCCCCAGCTGGACGACGTCGACGACGTCGACGGTGCGGCGGACCTCGACGGCGGCGACCCCGACGGCAACCTCGACCTCGACGCAGACGGGCGTCATCACCAGCGTCACGACGCTCCCGCCCCGGACGACCAGCACCAGCACCAGCACCAGCACCAGCACCGCCAGCTCGCTGCCCTGCCCCAGGGTGACCCACACGACCAGCCCGGACGGCTGCGAGCCGATCCGCTGCCCCGTCCCGACGTGCCGCGTCGAGTCGGACTTTGTGATCCCCTGCGGGTGCCAGCCCAAGACGGTGCTGTTCGTGACCGGGTGTGCGACGGCGTGTGCGACGGGTTGCTTGACGAGGACGCGGACGACCAGCCTTGCTTGCTAGGTAGTGCATATATAGCCGATGTTAGTTTGGTAAGAGTGGGAAGAGCAGATCAGTTGAATGAGATGAAGTGGGATGAAGAGCGCCTATGTAACAACAGAGTTCATTGGTCAATTTTTGCCATTTTTGTGCACTCGAGTTTGCTTCGGGTTGCCATGCGATTCGGTCGACAAGCCAAAAAAAAAAAAGTTCAGATAATGTCGTGCTCTTACGGAGCACAGTACTGCAGTGAAGCAATCCGTTCTCCGTATGCACCGTACGTAGGTACACTACTACACCACGGCGTAGTGTGAAGTGTGAAGTAACTAGTGCACGAATTCACTGCTGCAGTCCGCCGGAGGGTGCCGATCTGCGCAACTCAATCTCGCAGCCAAGACACCGGCCGGCAGCCGCCGGGCGGCCCCAGCACAGAAGCAGTGAGCTGGGCGCTTCTCTGATTGGATCGTCCGAGCTGGCGCTGCCCCTGTGACATCATCCCACAACGCTTATTGGCGGCCCCGCAGCGGATACCGAACAAGCATCGACCATCCGCCGCCTGCCACCGCCTTTGCCCGCCGATAGCTCAATCCGGAAGAGGAATGTTGGTTCCCTAATAACTGGAGGAAGCGGTGACTGTGCCTCTTTCTCAAACAAATCATCATCGAGTCCTGATCTTCGAGCTCTTTCAATGCTCCTCCTGTGCTTCAGTTACCTTCTGTAAAACTAATTGGTTTTGCCACGATTCTCCTCAGTTTTATCCATCTTCCCTCAGACCTTCTTGCACTTATACCAACGGAGCAGCTTCCAAGTACATACCATACATAGGTACCTTGTTCTCTTTATATCCAGACACGTATTATAGCTTCGATCTTTTCTACCTCTCCCAGCCACGCACCATGACCACCCGTTATCGCGTTGAATGTATGTGTTATAACGCCCGACGTACCGGATCTCGACTGACGGGTGGATAGATGCTCTCAAAACTCACCGCCGTGATCAATTCATAGGTACGTTCTCCTGCAGCTCCGCCTTCATCCTCGGTGTGGTCGGCTCTTAGTGGCAGTTCCCACGGGTTCGCAGTGGTATAGTGATGCTCGCATCACCATGACGCTTCCCGCCAATGTGGAATTCCGCTGACCGGAAAATCAGAATGGATCAAGGGCCTGCTGGCAGTGCCATTCGTGCTGTATTCGCAGCCTCACGGAGCCATCGACCGGCAGGGCACGGCAGACCTATCTCAGACACGCGAGGAAGCACATCGGAGATACAGCGAAATTCTGCGCGATCTCGAGGGCATGATCGACGACCACAGTAAGATCTGGTCTGCTGTCCATTCTGGCCTTCTAGCGGTGACTCACAGTCTTCCAGTTGCCCACCAGGACGACCCCGAGAATCCATTCCCATCGAAACTCAAGCTCCTGGTCCCCAGCATCGGGCCCTTCTTCACTCGACTACCCCTAGAGGCCGCCTTCAAATATCAGGACAGCAAGCGTTACATCTCCTCCCGCCGCTTCGTCCCCCCCTCCTTCAATGACGTCCGCCTCATCCTCAACTCGGCCCAAATGATGGCCGTGACAACATACGGCACCCTCCAGCTAGCCACCTTCGATGGTGACGTGACCCTCTACGAAGACGGGCAAAGCCTCGAACCAACCAGCCCCATCGTCCCGCGGCTGATCGGTATGCCCTCCTCCGCCTGCAAGCGGGAAAAACTTTCCAGTTACTGACCGGGACCTGCCAAAGACCTCCTCCGCAAAAACGTAAAGATTGGCATCGTCACCGCCGCAGGCTACACAACCGCCGACAAATACTACGCCCGCCTGCACGGACTCCTCGACGCGCTGGCCAGCACGACCGAGCTAAACCCCTCCCAAAAGAAATCCCTCATCGTCATGGGCGGAGAAGCGAACTACCTCTTCGAGTTCTCGCCTTCGTCCCCGCACCTCTTGGCCCCCGTCCCGCGCGAGAAGTGGCTGACCCCGGAAATGGCCGCCTGGGATGACCGCGACATCGCCCAAGTGCTCGACGTCGCCGAGGCGGCCCTGCGCGACTGCATCCGGACCCTCAACCTGCCCGCCGTGCTGATGCGCAAGGACCGCGCCGTCGGCATCGTCCCGAACCCGCCCGAGACGCGTATCCCGCGCGAGTCGCTCGAGGAGACGGTCCTGGTGGTGCAGAAGACGCTGGAGCTCAGCGCGGCAGGGCGGGCCCGCCGCGTGCCCTTCTGCGCCTTCAACGGCGGCCGCGACGTCTTTGTCGATATCGGCGACAAGAGCTGGGGCGTGACGGTGTGCCAGCGCTGGTTCGGATCTTCGTCCGAGCCGGGCAGAGGCCAAGGCGAAGGCGGCGCCATCAAGGGGCAGAACACGCTGCACGTAGGCGACCAGTTCCTGAGCGCAGGGGCGAATGATTTCCGGGCGAGGAGCGTCGGCACGACGGCGTGGATCGCGAGCCCGGCAGAGACGGTCGACCTGCTCGACGAGTTGGCCGAGTTGATGGAGAAGAGGGCGTCTTAGAGGGACGGGCGAGGCATCTCAAAAAGCAAGTGGGCGACGGCAAGCTGTGGGATGGTTACACACTTGACTATGAAGCAGGGACACTATAGCGTTAGCTTTGTTGGATACGGCTTCGAAAGTATTACAAATATATTCTTAATACCACAGTTGGAATGCTCATTCTCGTCGACACTCCCTCTTCATGGATCTTCCATATATGACCGAGTCACCGATGTTGGCCTGCCGGCCTGCCGCTTGTCTCGTCGCTCATCAGAGCCGAACTGCCCTTGACCTCGAAAGGCAACAAAGCAAAACCACCCAAAACTACACAAGGATAAACAGAAGAGAAAACCCCCGGGGGGGAGGGGGGGTATTTGCGATATACATGGTAAGTAATTAAGGTGACAAAAAGAAGAATGGGGTAAGGAAAAGAACAAGGGATAGCCTCTTTTGAATGTCCAAAACCGCTCTAGCCGACCGCCCAATCCGCCGAACCAACAATGAAACGACAAAGAGCCAAACAATCCTCGCTTCCCTGAACCGTGCCGAAGAATAAACAAAACAACAGAACACATAAAACTCCGATACATCCACGCAATGCCATGTCTAAATACTTGCTGCTTTGTTGATTCATGCCTCCCCGCTGTCCTCCTCCTCCCCTCCTCCTTCTTGCGCCCACGCCCACGCAGTGCGAGGGATGCTCTGCCCTGGTCAAGGGCGCAATGTGCGCAAATCTCAAAAGGACCGAAAACCAGACTAGGAAGAAAGCCCCAAGAGGTGATTTTCGAGGGCATCCAACCCTAGACGGTGGCGGTGATGGTGGTGGTGGTGGTGGTGGTGGTGGTGGTGGTGTGGCTAACCCTACCGAATCTCCCCAAACGGCGCGCCAAAGTTCATGCGCTTTTTGAGCTTCAAGGGTACGTCGTCGAGCTCCTCGTCGTCGTCTCCGTCGCTGCTCTTCGGGCTGGTCCTGCTGGCGGCCTCGGAACCGGTGTCGGAACCGGACCCCGGCATAATCTTGGCCTGGGCTTCGGCGGCTTGGGTCTCCGGCCGCTGCTCGGCCGCTGGCTGCTCGGCCTCCTCGGCGAGGTCCGGATCTTCTTTCAGCACCGCGGGGAGGGCGGCCACGCCGTCCTTGCTGACCTCCTCCAGCTTGTCGTTGAGCTTCTGGAAGAAGATCTCGTCGTGGGCCGGCATGTTGCGCACCATCAGCGGCCCCTTGAGCTCGCGGTCCTCGCTCGGGTCGAAGAGAGGCTCTGGATGGTCGTCGGCGAGCGGTTGGGCGTCGGTGCTGGCGCCCGGCTCTGCCGCGCCGCCGTCATGGGGGGCCAAGTTCGTCGTCGGAGTGCTGCGGCCGCCGTTGCTCGTCGCGGTGGCCGTTCCCGAGGAAACGACCGTCGCGAGCGTCGAGAGCGAGTGGTTGGGAGTATGGCCGGCGTGCATCGTCAGTCGCTCCGCCTCCTCGGCTTCCAGCACCTGAAGAGTCTGCTCCTTCTTTGCCCTTGGGCTCTTCGACTGGTCAGAGCCCGAGGGAGGAGAGCCGGACTGGCTGGATGGTTTGGACCCGTTCCGTGACCCGGTGTCGGTGAAGGTCGGCTTCTTGACGCTTGTGGCCTTGATTCGGATACCTTCCAGCTCCGGGTCGATTTCCATCACGTCGACAATCGGGACAGGGTTGGCTGCGTCGGCAGAGCCTTTGTCGGGGTTCAGAAAATCCTTCGTCGGGGCGCTGGGTCCGTTTGGTGACCTCGGTGAGGCGAGGTCTGGCGCTCTTCCTACCATCGGCGGGGGTATTGTCGATGTGCCGTTCGAATGGGTTGGGGCCCCATTCCGGGTTATCCGCTGCGTGCTGTTGGGGCTTGCTACTCGCGACGCCCCCCTGGCACCGCCATAACCGCCGTAACCCGTAAGCAGGTTTCGTGACCAGGGACGGGCGCTGGTCGAGGCTAACGGATTGACACCACCAAGTCGCTCGATTTCCGCCAACAGAATCGCCTTCTCAGCCTCCCACTCGGCACGTTCTTCCTCCATAAGGGCGCGCTCTTCTTTATACACCTCTTCGGCCCGCTCGCGATTCGCCTCCAAGTACTTTCGTTCTGCCTCCCATGCCTCTAGCAGTCTGGCCTTTTGTCGAAGGAGTCGCTGAACCAACTGGTCGCGGCAAGTGGGAGCCACCGAGTCCGCTGAGATGGACCGCGGACACCCAGGAGAGGCAAAGTTTCCGGTCCCGCTTACCGTGGGAGTCAACCCGTTGGTGCTAGAGTCCGTCGCCATATCTTGTTGTGGATGCGACCTGTCCCCCGAGAATCGGTTAGGTGCGAAGCTGTTGCGAGTTTCCGGAGGAAGGCTGGTCGATCGGTGCTGGTCGAAATGAGACGGGGGATACTTCGTAGATGGCAAAAGTTGAGGCGAGAGGAACGAGGAAGTATGCAGAGCAGGACCTTTTAGGCCAGGTGAGAGTGGTGAATATAGTTGGCTCCTGCGGGGATGTTGCGGTGCGGGCGCATGTTGTGTCGGGAGAGCGTCCTTGGATGCGATGTGATCGAAGTATCCGCCAGCACCGCGTGGAAGGGACAAGGGAGAGATGATGGAAGCGGACGAGTCGCCGGTTCGCTTGGGGAGAGAAACGGTCATGTCGCTGCCGTCCGGGGCACCCTTGGGCCGGATGGGGTTAGCAGGCAGTTTCGTCATGATGGGCATCGGTGCTTCGAGCGCTCCTCGCCGAGCATGCGCCGTGCGAAGTATGTGTAGACTGTCCCATGCGCTGTTCAATATCGAGAGCCGCTTGCCTCAGAGAGGCAGGTCGCCATCGGTCAACGTTTGTTCGCAGTTGTGGAGCGGGCTGGACCACGAGCATGCCCGGTTCGGCGCAGGTGCAGGGGAACTTCCGGAACGCCTGCGCTGTGATGAACACCGGCGCTGCTCGGCAGTTGCGTGCTGTTTCTCGGGTGGGGTGGAGGAATGCTGTAGCGAGTAGCAGGTTAGAATCAGAAAGGCAGCCGGGGAGCACTCGCGTCGGGCGAAAATAACAGGAGCAAGGTTGGGCGTCTTGATGGAATGGAGGGGCACAAGTCGTCGTGTGGCTCGAACGTACTATGGCAATTCTCAGGGTCCCCCCATCCGAGAGGAGAACGCTTGGAACGAACGTTGCAGCGCCTGTGCCTGCCCGTTCCAGGGTACAAGTGGTGACGAAACGTACTGTGGACCCCGGGCGGTGAGCCGGCGAGAACTGGATTCGCTCCCTTTCAGGCTCCACTCTCGGTGACCAGCGAGTTACTACTTCTGGAAACCATCAGACTCCGTCGGAACCACGTTGTGGTGCTTTTCCACCCCCCTTCGATCTCTTCTTTGATCGTAGTTCCTGGTTCCTTGCTTTGGTTGTGTTCGCGCTCATTGTCTTTTTGTCTCTAACTGTAGTTATTGGGCTTTTCCCAGTATCATCCATATGTAGAACCTCTCCATGATTACCGGGCATTGGGCAAAGACAACTGGTTCAAATCGGTGGGGTCGCGATGTGTTGGCATCACAGATGCAGGAGTGGGTTGGGGACTATCCCGGTTCCTAACGTTTGCCAGTTCACCGCATGACGTCCAAACAACAACATCTGCAACAATTACTGAGTATTACTTCGCAGTTGTATGCGGGTACTGGTACCATCGAAACCATCCCCTCCAAACGCCCAATTCAGCACGCTAGTAAGCTATCTTGCACCAAACATCAGGACTCCTTTTCGGTGTGTCGGTAGATAGTTCAGTGACTCGAGGAGACGTCAAGTGCGAGCTGATGCCGACATCTTCATGAGCACCGATGGCCATAGAAGAGGCTCCAGCCTGAATCTGCACTCTCCACAGATGTTTAGGCTAGATAATCAGATCGGTCAATGCCATGTGTACCTAAACTTGAATCCGCGCAACGATTCGGTGGGTCACCCGTACCTTTCCTCAAATGCCGTAATCTCCGGCAGACAGCGGCTCTTTGTTTCGGTCTTGCGCTTGTACATTGCGCTGCACTCGAACCAGTCAGTTTCCCCTCGTAGCATATCCGACAGAGACAGGGCGCCGACCGAATCAGCCTCGCGGGAACATCCGTACCAATGTTTCGTCGCAAGCCATCGGAAGTGGCCGCAAGAGAATTCTCGCTGCAGCGGGAACGTCAGTTAAAAAGGGGATAAATGAGAAAGAAAAAGAAACCGTAAATGAGAAGGGAAAAGACAATGAGACTGGAATCAGGAGAAAACAAAGGTTCGCTACCGTAGTGCGGTCTTCCTCCCACTCACCTGCTTGTAGTCGCACATCGTGATTATCTGGCTCAAGCTCAAGCGTGGTACTTTGTCTTGCCATCAAAATCTGCTGTCGGATGATTAGATGACAAAAGAAGGCCGGAAACCTTACGTTTGAGATGGCTCCTGGGAATTTTCCGAGGATACAAAGCCGTGTAGAGTCCTAGGCCTCACCTCGCTGCCCGTGCCTTCCGTTCTACCTCATCTCTTTTCATCTTAACTATTTGGCTCCAAAGAAGTCCGAGGACTCAAGACACCTAATTCTCTCTTCGAGTCTTCGCTTGCTTCTCTTAAACGCGCCAATTGGCAAAACGCATAGGTGAAAAGCGAAAGCCGCATCATCGAGCGAGACTTGAGAAACAGTCCGGTTTTGGTAATTTTTATTTAGGGTTTGCGTTTTCCCGTAAGTACCTATGCCAATCAGCATCATAGCATAGTCGTCCCAGAAAGATGAATCAGATTCTGACCCGCTCAGTACTGAAAGGCGATCAAGCTCACAGCTGTAATTACTGATGGTAGGAACCTTGGAACAGATTCTAGCTCTGGGGAGTCAGAAAAGAGTGTGACGACCTGAGATAAGACGACTCGGCGTGGAACAGTCCCAGATCGGTCCGGGGGTAGAAAGAGGAAAATAGCACGGGACCGATGTCAAGAATACCTTGGTCGATAATTATCATGAATGTAGAGAAGGTCATGATTCCTGCGGGAGGGTTTTGAGAACAGACATCCAACCTGGGCTACCCGCGACTCGAATCACCTTCCCAAAAACTACAGAAGCTGTCGGTGGTACGAGTTCCTCAATATCCAGGGTAGTAAGAAGCCTGAGTCGTATTATATCGGACCATAGTCAGGTCCGGATATATTACAGGTCGGCTTTCTGGCCGCAAACGTCGCTTGCCTGATAAAGGAGCATTCGCCGCGCGACGTCACTACCTTACTTTCGCGGATGGTGTTGATGGTTGAGTTCTTGATGAAAACACAACACAATGAGTCAGTTTTCAGACACGTCAGGCCACGGAAATCTCGACCATTACTGGATGGATCAAATGTCCAGCATGGAAGGCTTATGGCAGTGAGTACCTGCTCCGGTATGTTTCAGTCTTTTAAGGGTATTTCAAACGTTAGTCATGCGAGGAGCTCCTGTATCTGAGTACTTATAGTCATCATCAACACGACCATAGAAGAGAAACAGTGTCAAATAATCCGTACCATAGCCATGATTCGATGCGACGCGCGTCTTAGCACACATTCTTCTTCTATGTAATTAATTACTTCGCGAATTGGCCCGATGTATATTACTGGTAGATCCCGCTTCCCAAGCTTGCCTTGAGCAACTCCCTGTCCAGAGGGGCATGGTCCGCCGTGTCCTTGTGCGGGAACGATCTAATATCTCTCTTCGGCAGCCTCGCTTCCTCTCTGAGGTGTCGCGTCAGTGGTTCGGCAGGCGGGACACACGAGGGGAGGCCAGACATGCGAGCTCTCTTGAAGCCGGCTCCTGATGCCCGTAGGACTCAATTAGCAAACCAACCTGTGGACAAGTGATCAATAGCGCTTTCAACGCCCGGAGATAGCGCCGATGGCGTGCCCTCCAAATCTCGAACAAGGACTGCCGTGAAACCACAGTCACGAACCAGCCTAATGGATAATTGTGTCTGTTGCCGTTGCCCCGTCTCTTGGGAGAGTTGATATTATGGATCGTCATGAAAGGTCCGCGGAGCAATGCAAGATATTCGCATCGGCGGTCAATCCTGGAATCTTCCTTCCCCTCGTGAGCTGAGCAAAGACCTCCTTCTCCGGGTTTCAGTAGTGTACTATAGTAGGCGGTGGTTATGGGGGAGAAACCGGATGTGGGACCGAACTCCGAACAAACCCCACTTGTTAAAAAGCTTCATCAGCCAAGGCGAGCCTCGTCGCCACTCCTCATCAAAGGGACTCTCTGGGCGGCAAGGGCGGTAGCCCTGTTTGCATAGTCGAGATAGTGTAGCGAGACAGCGTAGCGAGACAGCGGCAAACCGGACATCCCTTCTTTGCTTTGCCACCACTAACTAGAGTCAAGAGACTGCAAGTTCTGGCAAGCGGCCCGAATTGCAAACCGCGGGTTAAAAAAAAAAAGGGTCTGATCCGTACGCTCCGAAGTAGCACAGTCCCGACAGTATGGACTAGGATGAGCGATACTGTAGTACGCTTACACTAACCTTACGCAGCTTTCTGTGCACACTGGGGCTTTGTTAAGGTCAACTACTATGTACGGATATGGCACGGAGTAACGAAGGAAAGAGCAAATAACTAACTAGTTTAAATGGCCTGCCGGTTTCCACGCGTGTACCCACCCAGTCCACACCCACAGCAATTTCACGAACCCAACCTCGTTGACCCCCACCCCCCGTTCGGGTCCCGAGAACCGGGCAAAGGGCACGAGAACGGCATTCCGCTGTCCACCTGCTGGTCCGGGGGAAGAGAAGGATGTGGTGGTGTCCGGGAGCTTGGTCCAGTGCTCATCATGAGTGACGAAAGTGCTGCCAATAACGGCACTCCGTTGTCTCCCCGTGGAGATATTAACCTACATAGTACGGAATACTCCGTACACTTGCGCACGAATCGAAAGCCGTTCCCCGCGCCCCCGGAAGAGTCGGCACCTCCGGAGTAACTGTATGTACGTACATTTTGGCAAGAATCAAAGGAAAAATCTACAGATTGAGCGAGGAACAAGGCACTGGCTGGTTACCCTCGTCGCCTACCCACCAATCACGGTATGCACAAACACCATTGCGCCTCAACGAGACATTCCCGACGTTTCCTCCCCGCGACAGTCGGAGGTTCGGGTTTTTTTTTATACCATTGGTGTTCAGTGACGTGTAATGTTCGGTCATTCGAACGCCACTTCGCGTAGAGAGAAAGTTGCAGAAGATGGCGTTGGGAAGGCGGAGAATTAACGTAGTCTGCTGTTTTTTGGTTGCAAAACACCCCAGGGTTGTATGCCGCGTCGACAGGACTTACCGTATTAAGAGGAGGCCAAAGAGACGGACGAGAAGAAAAGACGCCGAGTTGCAACCAAGGGTGGTTCTGCTTGGGCGTGCCTTATAACTAATCCATGCCTTACATCCGTAGTGGAGCGATTTGCTTGCTGCTGCTGGCTGCAAGGTACCATACAAAGATGCCCACACGCGGTATACGACAGCAAGATACTACAGAGTAGGGAAAGTAGGGAAAAAGATGGATGAAAACCCAAACAATACAAAACAAAACAAAACAAAACAGAGTACAAAAAAACATGGTATAACGTAAACGAAGCGCTGCATGCAAGACATGGAATTTCCAACCGAGACTATGACCGCATGTCGCGGCCCCCGGGTTCCTCTCAGCCTCGTCTGCAAGACATGGGGAAATGAAGAGGTGAAAGTGTGTGTGGACGGGGCCCCTGGAAGGAGGTCTGACGTGTTCGAAGCCTTCCATTTCCATGCCTTGATGGATGATGGGCGCACTTGGTGCAGGGTCCGTCTCGGACTAGTTATTGGCGTGGCCGATCCAGCGCTGGCTGCGGTCCCCATTGGACTCCACATGCATGGAAGAGGACATTTTGGTCTCGTGTTTGTCGCGGATATACACCTCCTCCAGGATTCTGAATCCTAGCGCGGTACTTGCCGCTAGTGGCTTTTTTGGCGCAGGACCCACGTACCACGCTAGGATTCAGAATCCTGGAGGAGGTGTAGTGTAACTTTAGGGCGAGAAGGGGCTCGCACTGCACTAGCCGTGTCAAGTAACTATGTATTGTATACTACGTATACCGAGGTATGTAAGGTACATACGTACCTAGGAAGGTACCGACGACCTTTGTATGGATTTATGCACCGCAATATGTACAGACATACCAATGGGCGACATGCGTGGATGGCTTCCGATGGAAATTCAATAACGCTAAATTGCTATGAAGCGGCGACTTTGTGGCGGTACGGAACACACACCGCTCTTTGAGCAGACTCGGCTGGCATCGGGTGGGAAGTGTGGATTGCCTGGGATCCCATGGTTGACATAACTTTACTGCATACACAGGTACCAACACACACTACACTGCGTGCGTAGGTGAGGCGACTTGCGCAGGTCGCCAGTGATGGAACAAGAGCAAGGTACTCGTGTTACACAGCATTAAGGAATACCCCCCTTTTCAGCCATGTACATGCCGCAACGTACGCAAGGGGCTGCAGTTGAGTGGTTTTTGGCCGAGGGGAATGCTCGCATTGGCTGCCTCGGGCAGAGTGCGTGTTGAACCTCTGGTAGTGGATATCAGTGAAGGGAGGGCTTGTTAAGGCGGCGAACAAATGAAGATCAAGAATAGGTTGTGGGGGGGAAATGCTGGGGAAACAAGCAATGACGGCAAAAGACCCAAGACTT
This sequence comes from Thermothelomyces heterothallicus, assembly GCF_042370625.1. Taxonomy (NCBI): domain Eukaryota; kingdom Fungi; phylum Ascomycota; class Sordariomycetes; order Sordariales; family Chaetomiaceae; genus Thermothelomyces; species Thermothelomyces heterothallicus. The sequence goes on along the minus strand of NW_027192563.1, from coordinate 274,499 downwards.
GCTTGGCACAGAAAGCAACCTGCTCCTCCACTACCTTGGGCATGTGCTCTGAGAGGTGTTTCGCAGGCGCGTTGGCTAGGTTCCTTCCGAATGCACAACCGAGGGCAAATCGATCAAGTCGAGGCAGACAAAGCAAGATGCCCAGACGGGAGATCGCGATGCCAAGACGGCTCGGAAAGCTTGGGAGCTCTTTTATTCTTTGAGCCTCTTCAAAGACGCGGTTGTTGGCTTCTAGAGGCACCGATCCGGCCCTCGGTGGTTGCACTTCATTGTCGTCGATTCGTCCGACTTGCCAAGTTGCTTGGCCATCGTATAGCGGCCGTTCATCAGTGCGTTCAGCGGACGCTTGCCAGATAACTAGTAAGCGTGTCGCTAGGGCATGATTGATCGTGCCCTCAGGGCACGGGGAAGGAGTTTATGGTATGTTGCGGAATGGGTTTCCTCTCGCCAAACTGCACAATTGCTTCGTCCGGGTACCGAGGTAACTAACGATGTATACAGATTATACATACATACTATAGTTAGTACATACATACATACTAGTACATACAATACACTTAGCGTATCTCATGGATGCATCCCCTGACCGGGTTCAGGTGCGTGATGGCGCACGCAGGCTGACAGAAACCCTGGACGGCTGGGGCAGGCTAAGGGTTTGAATGGAGATTGGACGTGGGGGCGCCATTTTCGCTCCTGTGCCTCCTATCCCATCCGGCCACGAACTTCGTGATCAACCCCCCCTCCCCCCCCAAGGCATGCCGGTCACGGAGGGCCGGTGCCGACACTCGACGCGCACGGAACCTGTCTTATGAGTGTGTCAAATCTAACTACTCCGTACCCGGACCGGCACCGGATCCGGAGCAATTGTGTGAGGGCAAACGCACAGCTTGTCCGTCCCGGTGACGAAGGCCGAGAGCTTGGCAACGGCTCCCTGCCCAGCCCCTGACATACCAAGAAACGCCATCATCCGATCGCCGTCCAGGGTTTACTAGCTTGTTAATGTAGCACAGTAATCCGTACACATGTTTGGTTTTCGAGCACGTGCCCATCGCAATGCAGTGAAATGTGATGTAGTGTAGTGTAGTGTACGAATTAGTGTTAGGCCCAGTGTAATGTATGTAGGACGTATGTACGGTAGTGTAGGTATCGGGTAGCTCTGCTGCGGGATGCATCCACGCGGGTGTGGTGTGGTTCATCGTGTCTTGCTGCCGTATAAAGAGTGCCATTAGCTACCTGCATTGCCGGACCGATGGCTGCAACTTTAGAAGCGATGGGCAGTCGAACAAGTACATACGGATGGAGTGTAACTAGCACAGAACGGATCCTGCGCACTCTGAGTATCTCGCGAGTGCAGTAAGCCTCGCCGTAATTGGTGGCGGACTCTGGGTCGCCGGGGGCTGAGATCAGCAAACGCCCGCTGATAGCCTGTGGACCCGCTTGGCTTAGCAATCGTAATGACAACATTTCGGCCGGTTCTGCGCTGGATGGATAACATGGCCAGTTTCACCTCCAGGACATTCTTTCAATTTCGCGAACAATGGATGACGAGGAGGCGATCTGTGGATGGTGACATTTAGTAACGCCCCAGCGAAACGCTGTGGCGTCAGTAGCTCAGGGCAGGTTGGGAGCGTGCTGAAGCTGGAACGAAACGGAGCAGACGAGTGAGGGATGGAGGGATCTGGAGAAGCACCCCACGCTCGCGATGACGCAGTGGAGCCCCATGGGGCTAAATGCTACAAATGATGAACATCCAAGTGTACGGGACAGTTCCGTACCCGTTACGGTGCTCCCCGCTACACAAAGATGGGATGTCAAACACCGAGATCGAGATAACTAGGGATGACTGCACGACTGCACGGACACACAAACATAAGTTGACTCCAACGCGGTTCGTCCTCGAACACCTTCTTTTGTGAAGAGAGCTCTCACGCGACCCTACCCGGCAGGATTCGATGACGTAGCATCGAGAAGATGTAACACGTGCTGGTTCTCTGGTTGACCGCTGTTGCCATCTTTGGTTCACTAAAATCGGCATCGGCATCTTTTATCCCGTGCTCACAGTTACAACCTGGAGACACGCAAGGAAATTCGACACAGGATGAACTGCGCGTGGCAGACTCGCCGCGGGAGATTAATTGAGCTTTCCCTCGATCATCAGGAGCCGGCTTGGCCTGGATATTGCGGCATATTTGGTCAATCCTTAGGCGCCTTGGCGACAAGACGCGCTCGAGCTTGAGCCGGGAGAGGGGTTCTTGCTGGTCAGTTACTAATGTCCGTGGGAAAGTTAAGCACCGTACTCGCGTAGTCGAAACTACCGGTATCCCGGCCAACGATGCGTGGAATCTCTACTGCGCAGCAGCCATTCGTTGCATCAAAACCGTGTCTGCCAGATGTCTTCCGTATATATATAACTTATATCGAAATTGGATTCAGCCCACAAGAATCTGGGACTTTCCATGTTAGAATTGCGCCTTTGCCCAAAATGCCTAGCCACCAATGGTAATGACCAATCAGGTGCGGTTGCGACCAACTGCGCCAATCGCTCTCTCGGCCTTGTCGGCGCTGAAGGCGGGAGTGGGGTCGTCCCAGCAGAGATGCACTGTAACCAGGATGGTCAGAGTTGGCTGACCATAGTTACAAGTATTCCGTATTCCGTACCAGTACCTTAGTGTAGTTCATTCCGCGGACTCGTGCACACACCCTCAACAGCCGCAGACGTGCTCTTGCTGGTACAGGTTCGAGTTGACGCTGATTTTGAAACACTCCAGAACGACACAGAAAGTTCCGTCGGAGGGCTAGACAGATTTGATGCGAGCAAAACTTGTCTCGGCATCCACATCCCAGGTCTCGCAAGGCACCCGCTGCTTCTTGGCTCCGGCAGATTCGTTGGGCTTTCTATTTCATCCTCGTAACCGAAACCTGGGTAAATCTTGTGGGCGCATCGGTACGATGCAAGGTGCGCGCCTATGTACCTGATGTACTGAATGTATTGTACATACTTTCATACACTACTCCATACGCAGTCTATTGTATTCATTAACTAGTTACTAAGTACCCGAAGTTGGGGGATGCCTGTCCTGGGCGCTCGGCCTTTGGTCGGCGGTCAACCGCGAGTTTGGCGGGCCCTTGGCGTCCCCGCGATCTCCATTATCTCTCTCACTTTTCGCCCGCCAACGTTCCATTGCGTCGCGGGCAAAGGCAAGCTCCTCGCTCCCTGGCCGGCTTAGCTCGAAGGGGCAAGTCGTGCTGCATCGCGGCGTTGTTGCGCAGCGGATTGGCCGAATATACCCCCTAATTACTCTGTGAATTACCCACGGGTGCCCCGCATTTGACAGTTACAGTTACCGAGCGAGGCTGGGCGCTGCGCACACTGCATTGAGACTTCCAAGATCAAGGCGGATGGGCAACTGACGCCCCTAACACGGGGGGGGGAGGGGGCGCTCAACCACCCCACCACCCCAATTCGCTCACCTCCCTGCCCCCCAAAAATACCCACGTAGACCCTCACAGCGACCCTCCGATCTCAGCAGCCATCCAACCCGCTCCTCTCGCAGGAGGCGAAAATCAGTGCGTCCACCCTCCCCCACAGATTCCCACCGTCTCGGTTCTCGCAATGCTGCTATAACTAAACACTTCCCATGGGGGCGCATACCTATTCTAATTGCTTCCCATTCCCTCCCCTTCTGGATTCTTGACTTTTCTCCCACATTTCCACACGCCAAGAACCTGGAATCTTCCGAGTAGATCTCGGCCTCCTTCCGTCCCCCCTCGTGCCCTCGCCAATACGCCACACATTTCCCTGTTGGGGCTACTCAAACATCGCTCTGAACGGAAGGCCAGCCTTGGCACCAAGAGATTGTCGTTACCAAGAACGGCGCCTAGAGTTCGACCGCGGTGACACAGCGACCAGTCCCCGACGAAACCGCTTGCGTGGCTTTACCCTATAAATAAGACACGCAAACTGCCCTCATTTTTCTTCTTGAGGGGGCCCGTGTTTTGCGTGGTTCGGTGGACAGCCCAAGATTCTCGTCTTCAGTGGCCATTCCCTTTCTCGGTTGCGGTTTCGGGATCTCAGATTGGTCGCTCCGTGCCCCGACCTGTTCGACATCGGAACGGCGCTCGAAGGAACCAGAAAAGGTGGTGCGTGCCTTGCAGTAGGAGGCCGAGGCGGGCGTGCAACAAAGCAGCATTCAGTTCCTCTTTTGGAGGGGTGCCAGAGCCGGCCTTTTTCTTTTTTCTTTTCTTTTTTTTTCTTTTCCCAGGGCGCCTGCAAGGTTTGGTTAACTACGCCGAGCGGTCGCCCCGGAAGGCCCGTTTCGGCAGGCCTTTGGAGAGCCCGCCACCCGCCCTCAGTGGCTGCCATTGCCCAAAGGGACGGACGGGGTTGCCGCTCTCTCTCTGGCACAGCATCCCTTCCTACGCTCGGCAAACACCCCTGGACACTGCCGTCTGACGGCGTGCCCACAATAAAATCAAGCAATGGCGGTCTCATTACTTGGGCCTCGCACGGCGCAGGCCTCTTCCTTAGGTATTTGCGTTCCCGCCCTTTTCGTTCGAGCCATGAGCGGTTCCTCCTCCTCCCCTTCAACCCACATTTCCCCCTCTGCCGCTGTCGCTGGCGCACCAAGAAGCCGACTAAACACTTTTGGACGACTCCAGATACGTCGTACAACCCTAGCTCCAATAAGTCGAGCCTGCAGTCGTCACCTCGGCAATACCCTACCGAGTTGACACATCCCATCGTGGAGGAGGGCGATGAGACAGACAGCGAAGCCGTAATCGAACCTGTCACCCCCGTCAGCGGCCGTCAGTCGCAGGATTTCCACGCCCTCGCGAGCCCGGACGGCCACCTGGACGTGGCCCATGAGCACTTCGCCTCTGATCAGAGCGCAGCTGCCGCCTTCCCGCCCGTCCAGCAGGGCGCTGCACCCGGCGCCAAGCCGCATCTTGTCGTCGCCGTCTCGGCTTCACCTCCGTCAAAACCGCCGAGAAGCCCTGAACACGGTCCCAGGGCCCCCCCTCCCTCGACACCCACACCCTCGACTTTCTCGGTCAGCGACGACGCTACCGGTCCCCCCCCAACCAGGCGCTCTACCTTTGGTTCGGCGTCGAACTTCAGGCGTACCATGTCCAGCTTCCTGAGGCGTGTCAGCTCCCAGACGGACAAGGCAGCCTTCGGCGTTGTCGACGGCGCCTCCGCGTCCACTTTCAACCTGCCCGAGGCCGCTCAGCGCAAGGTGCCGACCCGCAGGTGGTCAATGAACAGGAGTTCGGCGACCACCCGCTCCAACACGCCGCCGTCGCCCGGCTCGCCCGTCGAGATGGCCGTCAAGTCCAAGGAGGATGCGTCGCAGCCGACAATACCGAGCTCCGATGCATTCTTCAACAAGAAGAAGTCGGGTGCATCGACCGGCTTCACCTTGCGTCCTCGCGCTGCTGCCGCGAAGGAGGAGCCTTCGAGACACGAGCTGCGGCTGAGACGGCGTGCCAGCAGTCTCGATTATTCGAAACAGGAGCGGCCCGTGCAGAGGGAGGCCGACAAGGCCATCCCCATGGAGCGGTCGCTCTGGGGGCTCCCGGCCGAGACGGGCACCGGCGTGAAGGCGCGCCGCATGAGCCTGAGCTTGCCCGACGATTTCACCGTGGACGTGATCGAGCTCGCGTCCGAGTTCGAGTACCAGCACAAGCTGTTCGGCCGGCACGGCAAGCACCTGGGCAAGGGCGCCACCTCCAAGGTCACATTGATGGTGGCCAAGAACGGCGGCGAACTGTACGCCGTCAAGGAGTTCCGGGGAAAGTCGTCGAGCGAGACCCGCGAGGAGTACGAGAAGAAGATCAAGTCCGAATACACGCTGGCCAAGAGCCTGCATCACCCCAACATCGTCGAGACAATACGACTGTGCATCGACCGCGGCCGCTGGAACCACGTTATGGAGTACTGTGAGGACGGCGACCTCTATACCCTGGTCAACAAGAAGTACCTCAAGGCCGAGGACAGGGAAAAGGACCGGCTGTGTCTCTTCAAGCAGCTGGTGACGGGCATCCACTACCTCCACTCGAACGGCATCGCGCACCGCGACATCAAGCTCGAGAACCTCCTCATCACCAAGGAGTCGCGGCTCAAGATCACCGACTTTGGCGTCTCGGAGGTCTTCTCGGGCATCCACCCGGGACTCCGGGAAGCCGGCGGCCAGTGTGGCAAGAACATGGGCGAGATAAGGCTCTGCGCGCCCGGGATCTGCGGCAGCCTGCCCTACATCTCGCCGGAGGTCCTCGAGAAGAAGGGCGAGTACGACCCGCGCGGCTTGGATGTCTGGAGTGCGGCCATCGTCATGGTCAACCTGATCTTCGGCGGGCCCCTGTGGCACAAGGCCGAAGTGCCCCCGAACGCCCCACCGCAGGACACCTACGCCAGCCTGGTCCGCGGTTGGGAGAAGTGGAGGCAGAAACACGCCGATGCTACCGAGCCGGTCATCAGCGACATGGACTATCCGCGCGTGTTCGTCTTTGACAACTTCGTGAAGCCTCCGGCCCTGCGGCGCGTCCTCCTCCAGATGCTCAACCCCGACCCGCAGAGGCGAATCTCGATCGCCAACGTGGTCAGCAACCGATGGGTCAAGAACATTGAGTGCTGCCAGCCGGACAGTTATGACGAGCCCAATGCGGCCAACATGATCGACGCCTCCAAGAAGCCGGGCCAGAATCGCGTGAGTGGCAAGAAGATCTACTGCCACAATCACCTCCCACCCCCGGCTCATAACTCGCATTCGCTGGGTAAGATGCCCGGCAGCGCTGGCTACTGAACCCAAGAGCCCACCGGTCCCTCGCCTGAACAACCGCCTCTCCGAAAGCCGACCTTGTTTGTCTTGGCTTTATTTTTGCACCAACAACACTTTTTTAATTGCACACGACTACATTTTCTTCTCTTTTTTCCCGTTAGTGGAATATGGGAGAGCCCTTTCAAAAACACAAAAAAAAAAACATCAAACGGCGTTACGAGGGATCAAGGTGCATTGAGAAAGTATAACCAATCATCGCGCGGTTTCCTACAGTTTCTGGGGATTCATGGCCACATAGATCTGTGTTCTTGACGGCGGACTATTGTTAACCCTTTTATTATTATTATTTTCCTTGGTTTTACGAGCATTTTTTTTTTCTTCCTTCTATCCTCACGCCGATACATCCCTGGCCAAGATGTAGCGGCCTAGCCCCTGTGGCTAGATTCTCTTAATGCTATTAAGAGGAGGATTGATGGATCAGCTGGCAAAGTAGCCGCTGGGTATACAGAACTGAAGTGGTTGTGCTACATAAAGGGGCGCGAATTGCGTTCTACGTCATGTACAGAGAGCTTTGGTTATTAGGGGGGGCCAAGAGGCAGAGAGCGGGGGAAGGGGGTGGTGAGGTGATTTAGCATCTCTCGCCCATCTGTTCTCTCCTTCGCCCTCTTCCTGCTGATGCCTGCGTATCAGGCAAGCCTCTCCCCCAGAGACGAAAATATGACGAGTAGTCAACCCCGTCCTCATCACCGCTCTGGGATGGTCCAAACAGTGTGAACCTGTCGTCGGATTATTAGGAAAGGATGAGGTGGGATTGGCGAAAGACTGGATTCGAGCAGTGGGCCCAGCCAAGCAAAGCTCAAGGAGGGTTACTAACGACTTGTATGAAGGTCGTCTGAGCGATTGGCCCGCCCAACTAAAAGGGGGCGCCCCCCCCCTCTTCCCCGTCGGTGAGTGAAACCGAACCGAAGGGATCCAGCTCGACTCGGTCAACTTGTGCAAGCACAAGAACAGGGTTGGACCAGGGATATCCCGAGTTTCAGTGTTTGGCGGTCAGCACCTCACCAGCCAAGCATTTTAAAGTAACCAATTTTTTTTTCTGGATCCGCCTAAATGCGCCGTGTTGACCTTGGGCCGTCGCGAAGTCTGACGGAATCCTTGATGGGGCGGATGGCGGCATGCAGTCCGATCGCCGACGGGCAAGGAGCCAATGCCCAGCGGTTGATTGGCTCTGGGCGTCTCGCCGCAAACGGAGAACCAAAGGAAAACGGGGTTCTCTTTCTTCCCCGCGTCCCAGGTGCTAGTACAGAGAGGCATCTCCGCGGCAGAGTCGGGATGGGGGGTCTACATCTATATGTATATGTATGTGTTCAGGATTGTATTGTGTACGTCCGTACTTAATGTGCGGGAGAGGATAAAGAAGGGGGAAAATTAGGAAGAGAACAAGAAAGAAAAACCCAAGGGCAATGGGCAGCTAGATCAGGATACACGCCTCGTCAGTCAAGTTTCACGAGGATGGATCGATCAGGTGGGATCGCCAACGGTAAGTTTTATCGAGCCGGTTGTTCCGCTCTCCTACCCTCCCCTCCTCCCTCCACTCCCATCATCCGGCTTCTTCCCACTGTCAGACTCTCTCTCTCTCTCTCTCTGTGTGTGTGTGTGTGTGTCTGTGTGTCTGTGTGTCTCTGTTAACCTCTCCCATCACCGCTCGATATGCTCTCCCAGAGAAAAAAAAAAAAAAAAACCTGTCCCCCGCGTCGCAGAGCAACGCTCTCTCGTCTGCAGTTAGCCTTCCCGGCAACCCGGTCCCAGGAGTCCCAGCCAGGCGGATACAATACATCACCGTTTGGGGGGTTACCCAAGCTCTCTCTCCCTTACTCTCTTCTCTCCATCTTTCTCTTTCCCCCCCCTTCCCACGAGCCCACCCCACCTCGTCCGGAACACAACGCTCAAAGGCTGACAGCACATGTTGCATGCGTCGTATGTATGTGTACGAAGTGCATCGTACCTAGTGGGGTGCATGTCCACGTCTCACCTCGCTGCTGCCGAGCTCTCGTTCCTTCCATCTGCTTCCCCCGCCCCTTCCCCCCCCGCTCGAGGGGGCGTTGCTACCCGGCTAAAAGATCCTCGCGCGGGCGGATGCACCCGGCATTGGCCACGGCAGCTGCAGGACGGCGGCCGTGGGTGGAAACACTCGTCTGGTGATGCATACGCGTGTTTGAAGGTGTCTCCTAGTATGTCTGTATGGTAAGTATGTGTGTACGCACACTTGGGTGTGTACAGTACAACAAAGCAAGAAACAAGTTTTATGTTGGCTATGTATGTATGTATGTACAGTACATACTCCTACCAAGGCGTGGGGGTGTCTTCAACGTAACTCGGTTTTTACGCCCTTGTTTTCCTTCTTTCGACCTTTTTCTTTCTTTCTTTCTTTTTCTTTTTTTTTTATATACATAACGTTGGAGGATCTTCGAGGTGCCGGGATGACCATGCTTCATGATTCCTTGGTATTCGGGGCAGACTGGCGCTGGGATCTCATCTGCGCCTTGTCGGCAATCGAAAGGGGAGCGGCTGATTCTCGCCCGCTTAGAAAGGAGGGGGCCACCTTCGAGTCGCCGCTAGCAAGTACACTTAATTAGCTGTGTCCCTCGGTTTCGGGAGAGGGAACTGCTTCGGCTGGCTGGACTCATCTTCTCCCTCCCTCTAGCAGAACAAGCCCCGCGGGTTCGGTTATTTGGTTGTTTTCCCTGCTAGATCTTTTCTTACACATCATTACGGAGTGCCTCCCCTACCATCCACCCATCGTGATCAATCATCCCGCCACCTTTCTTCGGCCGAGAGCACCACAGGTCGCCGGCTGGTCTACGCAAATTGTATGTACATACATACACATACAAGTTCTCCCGGGAGCGCGCTTGGCTTCCCGAAAGTGCCTGTTCCCCCGTTTCGAATCCGTGCGAGAGGCTATGAGAGAGACAAAAAAACACGTCAAGTTTCACATCCTGCCATGCTCATTGCTTTGTTTTCTCTGCCTCGCCTTGTTTGCGCAGTTCGCCAAGCACTTGGCCATGCACTTCGACCTGACGTGTGCCGCTTCCGCCCTTGAGACATCGGGTCTTCAGATCGAAGGACTGGGTGTGCTGAGCCTCATCGGCGAGGTTTTCTTTTTCTTGTTTCTTATTGTAATCAATCTTCTTTTGTATTCCGAGACACAACTGCGTGGTGCGTGTCGGGTATTCTTCCCGCCCATTGGTCTCAGACTCACTTGGACGGACGGACCTGTTGCGCGTTCTCCGTCTCAAATTAACCCCCCCCCTTCTCCCACCCCCAACCCAAGACTTCCAATAGAGAGGCAAGTCAGAGCAGAACACCTTTGGCTTCATCGCACTATTTGAGAGGCCAATGTTTATGGTTTGCAGTACGTTTCTTCTTCTCTTCGTGTCTTGTGTGTTGTGTGCGTTTGCGCCCAAATTCGGCGCTGGTCATCGGTCATCATCGCTCTTCTGCTCCCGACAAAATAACAAAAATCTTCACGAATCTACCGACCGAGGGGGAATAGGGTAAATGACCAGATACCACGGGGGAAAAGCGAAACAAAGCAGAAACATATCAGACAACCCGTCCGGAGCCCCATGACAAAAAAAAAAAAAAAAAAAAAAAAAAAAAAAAAAAAAGAGGGAGGGGGGGTCCAAA